>NW_026856855.1:0-291665 GCF_026571515.1 Ruditapes philippinarum | reverse complement strand
CAATGGATGTTCTACTTGATAACTACGATCTTATTTAGAAACAGAGCTAGAACTTAATACACGCACAATCTTTACATAAAAATGTGTCTTGAAAGGTGTTCAAACACAAAATTTATAAATACATGTATAAGAATGTCCTTGAAAGAAATTGGCACTAACGTCAGTTGTGTTGCTTTTAATAGATGTTCATAAAGTGTTGCTTTTGTGAAAGAACATGAAACTATATATCAATAGACAAAATAAAATCTTCTTTTATTTTTCTTCAGAAATTTTGATGAAGACTGGTCGTAGATCAATAATAAATGACCACCATACTGAGAAACTCCAACTCCTACCAGGTGGAAGTAAACATGATAAGCGTTACAATATGATTTCAGTGGCATAACTTATCTTTACACTATGTCCCTTTTGTTTTATTTCCAAAACGGCTATGTATAAATGTGTTTGAGCTTTTTTCTGTCGTGTCGCTATTAAATCTAAACAGATAAAAATGTGTAGGTTTACACATGGCTTAAAGTTACAATAGAAATGCAAGAAGAATATTTAGTAGTAAATTTCTTTCATAGCTTTTAAGTTTTATCACTTGAAGGACCTTTTGTATATCATGTGTGCATCAAGTTTAGCCAACGGATATTCCTGTGCGATATATCGTGTAATGTACATTTATATATTGCATGTTTTATTGATAAAATAGCGCTACCATAAAAGATAAATTGTATTTAATGTTATAAGGGGAATAAGATTTGTCTAGTCCGTATTTGTCAGCAAATTGATTAAGTCATAGATGTAATTTGTCTGTTTGATTAACTTGATTTCCGTCATATTTCGAAACTTCCTAAGAATAAATCTATGTCTGGATCTCTCGTAACCAAAAAAGAGAGAAACAGTTCAAGTGTAATGAAATTGTAGTGAATTCATCACTTTAAAAACAGAAAGTGCTACTAGAACAACTCATGCATGAAAAAATCAAAATAAAGGCTAGTTTAGTCCTTCGTTATTTAAAACACTGCTGCATGAACAGAAGAAACAAAGGAATATTTAAATATAATTATAACCAATTTGTCTCGTAATCTCATTTAAGTTTTTTATCCTGTAACGCAAATTTATAGGTTTGTTATATAACGGCGCCTTATTAAGTCATGGTAATCAATATACAGCGTTTTAGAAAACCCTTTCAATAACGAAGTTAATAATCCTTTTTGTCGTATCATTTATCCCATGCTTTCAAAGTTCATAAACATGGTATTGTACTTCTCTCGAAAGCTGTCAAGGAAGATTCGTTTTAAGTCAGTATAATTTCATCGTTGATGCACATTTAGAAGTCAGAGCTAACTCATTGAATTTGCAGTTTTATTGGAATGGTAATGTTCGTTGTGCTTAATATGCCACTTTAACTTGTAAAATTATACAAATTGCCATGATAACAGAATTGGGATATTTCAATAGCAGTGAATAAGCGTGTTTAACTTGTGTTTCAAAGGAAATATCTGACATAGAAAATAAAATATTGTTTCTGAATGAACTTTTAACAAATACTAATAAAAAAAATTGGTTCTAAGATAAGCAAAACTAGAATTTGAATATTATCATTTTAAATTATTTCTAACGGGTCTATAGATAATGGTTGTTAAACATGCAATTGTACTTTACATATATAATGATATTGTAATGTCATTGTACAATCTTGGAATTGTAACATATTAATTCGTAATTGGCGCATATAAACCCATTTCTAAATAACAAATCAATTGCATGTGCAAATTATGATTGTTTGAATACAAATGCGTAGCAAAAATATTATTGTCATAGTGTGCTCATATGTCGTTATCTAAGACCACACTGTCTTTGTGTCTGCGTTAAAATTTACACTATTTTGAAGTACCTATTCAATTGATCTAGATGCTCATTAAGTATACATTCACATTTATTGTCCTATCAGTAAAAGGCGGTTTTAAAAGCTGGCGAATAAAGCTTTTTTTTTCTTTCTTTTTTTTAAATATACAGTACTTTTTGTAGCTGCTCATAAATATGCGTATTGTGACCAAAGGTAAAGTTTACACTTTCAAAGTCATGAAAAAAAAATCTGAACATCGCATTATTAATATCATTTTTATTTATACCAATAGCCTCCTCGAACCGAAGGTTATTAGCCGTTGTCACCGTATAGAGCCAGGCAAGCATGCACATTCGTGCAGTCTTGCCAGGCTTAATAATGCTGGAAGCTATATTTTTGAATTTTGTTATTGAAATTTCTTGAACTTTGAATGGATTGTTTCAAATGGAAAGCAAGGCACAGTCCAATTTAAAAAAAAAATTAAGGTTGAAAACGCAAATTACAAAAAAATGATTGATCGATGTACATGTATACGGATAATCGAATTAGCCGATGATACTAAGTATGCTGCCAAGATAATTATACATTCCAAATAATTTACTTCTTGCATTTGAAAATTGGATTAATTGAATGCCAGAAAAACAATTTAATTATGCGTTCCCTTTAATTCAGCAGGATGTCCGTGTTGTGCGTGTGCACCAAGGAATAAAAGCTTAAAAAAGACTCGCTAATGGTATTTTAGCTTCAACTCTGCCGATTTTTCAAAACTTTAAAGGGACGTTAAAAACACAACCGCCTTATAAACATTAACAGTTTCCTGAAATTGCAAAATATCTTAAGCGTTGTCATTTCCTTTTAACAACTTAATAAGACCATTCCGTTAGTTAGTTACACGTTTCATTTGCTGCAACTATACTTGGTTTTGTACGTTTTCGTGTAGCAATGCTTCAGTAAAATACGACAAACTGCACCATAGATGTGTGCCAAGTATTTTTGTTAAATAATAACAACATTGCTTTACAAAAAGATGAACATTAACATGAAACAGATAACTACAAATCCTTTAAATAAACGCTGAATTTAGGGTCAAATGACACCATAAAAAGCGTTGGACGAAGATGCCAACTGATGTCATGAGTCTATCTCTATTGTGGCAACACTTTCATAAAGTGTCTCTATTTTAGTTCTGGCTTTAACAGACATAGTCTAAACGTAAGACCCTTGTAAAACATTAGAAATTGGTATTATCATTTCCAGCACTCTTTATCTGTGTTGATATATATTTTTGTCGGTCCTATAGTATCCACATATTCGAATGTCTAGTGTTCAAAAATGAGTACCTCAGAGCGGTGCTAGGGAGTTAAAAAGCTATAGCACTTGCATAGTGTGTCATGAACAGTTTCAATAATTTCATTTATTTGTTTTATGTGCCATTGCTTTTGATGAATCTCCTTTATTGCTATTGTTAAAGGGTTTTTAGTTACATATTTGTATTTTCTTGTCAGTATATATTTTTTCCGAGTTGCAAAGTGTTGAACATTTATTTTGCCATATAGAATTATAAGTGTTAATTATCTATATTTATTTCTTAAATCGCTTAAGTTAGAAGTTTCAATGTAAATATATATTTATTATCGACATTATGAAATGATTAATATCTTACACATCAGCGACATAGTGAATATGTACTTGCCGAAATAGTATTTAATTCAAGAAGTGCTATCTGCTTTTCTGGATATACATTGATAAATTTAAGATTGGTTAAGATAGAGAACTAGATCTAATTCATTTAAAGCCAAGGAGCTGGCTAGATAATTAAAGTAAATACTTTAAAACGTCTACTTTGAAAGAGATTTATTCTTAATTATCTTTTCTAAACATTTTAGTTGATAGAAATATAGATAACATTTTGAAAGCAGTTTGGATTGTTAAAATGTTTTATTTCCTCAGGAAAATAAAGCAAAAAAATCAAAGGTATTTAAATGTCATTCAGTGATAGATACTGTTAAAGGAAACAGACAATTTATAAAGCTATATTTTAAGCAAAAAATTGCTTTATTATGATGTACTTCGGTATACTGCAAACACATTGATAATCATAACACGATCGCCATCATGTGACAATGCCTTCTTAAAGAACTAAGGAATCCCGATACATTTTTTTCCTGACTTTTAAATTTTATAAACCGTTCTTTTAAAGAAGTTGTTGATGGAAAGCACCTTTGCATTTGATGTGGTTTATGCTGAAAATATTTAATCAAAGCAGCGCGAACGATATTTTTTTCAAAATTAAGACTTTCATCTCATTAATCTCATTTAATCTTAAAGTTTACTTTTTTTGCACATGCTTCACTTGAGTTGTGAAAGGAGAAAATAATCACATGGATCCTTTGTATTTAATTACAAACGATCTAGTTTACATGGTTTACAGTCATAATTAATACAATGATTACATTTCTATTTGTACGTTACCATTTCAATTTACTAGTTAATGTTTCGTTGTTTATAGCAAATTAGAATGACTGTTTTGTCTTTGAATTATACGTTCAGTCTGCAGTTACTCCAATTTAGATTACAAACAACTGAAAAATGCCATGAAAAGGTGATTTACACGTGCACCTTACAAAGCTGTTTTTTCCAGCAGTTGATTATTTTCTGTGTCAGCTGACTTTCCTCGAAAACAGGAAATTCGTCCCCATTGGGGATTCTTATGTTGCATTTACTGATATATGCAAAGATATGTCAATGGTAGGAAATATCTATAAGCTCTTTGCTTTTAATTTGCATTTCAGTTTGCATTTCAGATGGCGTTATATGATCTTTTTTATGTCAAGCCGGTGTAAAATGCAATCGCAAGTATATATGTATTTCTAGGGTGAGTTGGCTTACATGCACACAACTGACTAGCAGGTAGTTTCACTTCAGTATTTTCTTTTGTATTTCTTTCATCGTCAATAGATTAAAAATAACAGATGCATAAAATTTTGACAAGAGGCATATACTCATTTAGTTTGTTCCATATTATGTGTTACAAATAGTAATAACGTGTACTTATTGTTACGATAGTGTCACCTTTGATATCAGTACTATGTAATCAGGTAAGATCCTCTGGTTAGTTTCTGTCAGACAAAATTGTTTTGAATATATGGAAGATATCTTTTCGAGTTAAGGAAATCATATATCCATTTGATATACAAGATTTCTTCTTTATTTTGACATTTCTAGATATATATCTTTCTCTTGATATATCCCTGCATGCATATCGAAAAGATAATATCTTGTAACTCAAACTGAAGAATTTACTATAGCATGTAGCCAAACTCGTTCAAAAGATAATAAGAATATTTATAGAATTATCTTAAGAGAATGATTAAAATCGTATAGCCTTTTCATTAACAAAGTTTGTTCTTCATTTGTATTATTTATACCGTACTTTTAGAGTTCAGTATTGTTCATCTCTCGAATGCTGTCGGTCTCAATTCAAGACTGAATTATTCTTTCCTTGATGCACATTTAGAAGTCAGAGCTGACTCATTGAAATTTACAGTTTTATTGACATTTTAATGTTCCCTGTTGGAAATTGTGCTCTCATATCTGTACTTAATCTGTCACGGATTACCATGGTAACAGAATTTTAAAATTTTAACAGCAGAATGTAAGCGTGTTTTTAAATTGGCGTTTCTTGGTAAATTATATATAACTGACTTAGTAAAAAAAATAAGATAATATATTTTTAATCGGTCTATGACTGACTACTTTCTTGGAATTGACACAGGAATTAGTATTTTCCGAACGTACCAATATTTCTTTCAAATTTACAAAGCAATTGCATGTACATTTCTATTTACGCAACATATATCCTAGTATTAAAACACAAATGACTAGAAGATTGATTTCTGAAATGTGCAGTTTTAAATAAACACCGGTTAACATTAATACAGCTGGTATAAGTTTGATAACGTTTTTGTGGTAAGGTCGCTAAACTTTAATTGCTGATGATTACAATATAAACGAAAGTGCAAATTAATGTACTTCGTCTCGAAAATTAATCATAGCTCTTGTCTTCTGATTACATGATGCGTTTGGCTAATTGATCTATCTGATTTCTAATATCATTTCCTATTCCATGCAATGTAAAACAAGACACTTTAGGTCCTTGCTTTGAAATTTATGCTCTCATAAAGTATCTAGTGAATTGATCTAAACGCTCATTAAGTATTCATATACATTTATCAATTGATCATCAGCAGACAGTTTTAAAATCTGGAAAATGATCAATTATCTTCGCAAATGGGGAAATTGCCTTTTACATTCAATGCACAAATGCTATATTTTAGATGTGACCAAACGCAAATGGAAGGAAACACTTATCACCTCTTGAACAAAACCAAACACGAAACAGAATATCGCATATTTACATTGTTATGAAAATCGCTTAGTATATAATGGTTGACCTACTCTTTGACATGCACATTAAAGGCAATACATCCAACAATCCGATGACACCAAACATCCTGCAAAGTAAATTGTACATACCAAAGAATTTGCCGCTTGAATGTGCAATTTTTTAACTTATAGAACATTGCCTATGTGGGAGTAACTTTCTTCCTTAAATGTGCCACTCTATTGACTTTCATTAGAAGTTATCTATAGAATTTATAAAATGATCAAATTGAATATGATTCAATGAGCCAGTAATTGGAAAATAGTGATAATGATTTCAAAAATATTTTAAGGTGACATTATGCTTATTTATTTCGTTGTCATGTTGAGATGAAATACTCTAATGGTTACGGACTAATAAATGATGGTTCAAATATTTAAGATAAGATATCAAATCTACCTAAAATATAAAAAGACTGCACCCCTCTTATTATCAACTGAGCATTATAATCAGACGGTTATTTCACGTTGGTAGTTGAATTATCAATAAAAGGTAGAATATGAAATTGGAAACAAATATGGCAATTTGCAAGCTTATTTTGATTTTTACCCGTAGTCTCAGCATTATTCTTGGATAGACAGATCGTCATTTTGCAATTGCAAAATCCCTACAGCGTCTTCCATTTCCTCCTAGCAACTGAATCTGGCAAGCCATTGTAACTTTCAGTTGTTTGATATATGTGTTGCATTTGCTGACACTGTTCTTTATTTAGTACGGTTTCGTTTGGCAAATTATTTAGTAATAAAATAACAAACAGCGCCCTGGATGTGTGGCAACTCTTTAGGCTACACAATAATCAATAATTATTCTTTAGGCCTTTACAATAATTTTTAACCATAAGGCACATTAACCAATGAACCTTGTTTCTATCATTACAACAATTCATAAAAAAATAAAATTTAAACCAAACAAATTAAAAACGAGAGCACCATCAAAGCTTTTTGCAATATGTTATTTATAACATCAATTAACTTTGACCAAAACAATTGAATTAATTTAATCCAGTTTGAAATTAAAGGGGGGGTTTTCATTTGTGTTAAGTTACTGTATTGTATGGCAGACATTTAGGAATGAACAGAAAGCATAACAGAGAATTCAATTCCTAGCAGCCGTAACACTTCGCTCTTAAATAGATTTTGAAAGAAAGCGTCTAGTCATTAAAGTAACTTTTAGAGAGAATGCTCTAGATATTTATCAATATCAAATCTCATATTAATTTTGGCATTTCCAAATACAGATATTCTAAAAGAGGAAAAATGCAAAATAAGATGATGCTGGAAAAACACATTCGTTGCACTTTAGCGGAATTGTGACGTTTTGAACATTTCTAAAATGGGTAGCATTTGGTGGTCAATTGTTTTGTATGCAAAACAAAAAAGTTATTGGTTTATATACAGAATTTATTTTAGTTCGATTGTGTAGGAAGCTATAAGCTTATAGACACACTTTCGAATCCGTTCCTGGAACCAACCAGTACTGAGCAATGTGTGTAAAGTTTCTTGCTCAAGGAAACAACGACTTGCCCCTGACGGGGTTTAAACTCATGCGGCTAGCGATCATTAGATTACTAGTCCGACGCGTTAACCACTCGGCCATGCCGCCACACAAAGTTATTATTGTTGAATGTGAATGCGTGTTTGAAAGGGAATCGGCCTGGTGTACATTAGTTAATTTCAATGATATACAAATGTGAAGGTAGCGTAGCCTTTGTGGAAATTTCGAGACGCGTACGTACATTCTGAGATAATTGAGTTAACATACATGTATATTTTCAACAAAAATCGCAACGGATTCAAGAGTGTTTCAATAAGTTTATGGCTTCCAGCACAATCGAACTAAAATAACTTTGTATAAACTAAGAGGGTGTTTCTTTTATAAATATTTAACTAAAACGTAAGCAGTTCTAATTAAGTCATCAAACATCATACAATTCGTTTATATAGTATATATTTACAAACATACCTAAAGGATCTTTACTGACGTCAAAAGATAAAATTTTAAATTCATACACAGATCAAGTGAGGCACCTTAAAACGGAAACTCTGCAAATATATAAATAATTAAAGAAAAATAACGAGATATTTCTTTACAAACTTGTACCTTTATTTTGTCATTTATGTGGAATGAAAGTGTAGTTTAATTTCTTTGTTCACTTTATTCATTTAATCGTTTTTTTTTTATTTAATGGGTCAAAATTAACAATGATATACACACCACCACTTATTATTGTCATTTTTTATTATTCTTTACAGGACGTTCTTATGAACTTTTATACTTATAATGTAGAGTAGATAATTCAAAATATTGATAAATACAAATAGTTTAGATTATCATATATTATGATATCCTCTTTCTTTCAATGAAAAAGTTAGAGATCTCCGTAGGTTTTTAAAATACATTTATATGAAAATTTGCAAATTGTGTTTAGTGAGTTTTCCTCTGACATTTTTACATTTATTTTCCACTGTATGCACTTTTTATGACTGGAGTCGATGAAAAGTAACAACTATTCTGCATAACCTTGCACCTTCGTGCGAAACCATTTTTACGGTGTCGCAAAAGAAGCATCGGTATGTTATAAATTGTGTGAATGTGTGTATGTTAGATGAACAATTACATGTGACTAAATGTTACAATATTAATATATCTAGTCGACTCACCAATATCTGTCACTGAATTATTATTCAAAGGGTTTAAAAAGAACCCTTTAAAAGAAATATTAGATATTTGAATAATAAATAGATGACAAAAGACAATACTCCAGTGAACGTTGTCGTTACACAATATAAATGCGCTGCGACGTAGATCCAAACTGAGGTAACATGCGACTCACATACATTTACAGCTATATTAAGCATACATCAATAGATATTTGCCAATATTTATATGATAATCATGTAATTGAATGTATATTCAATATTTATGTGTTTAAAAAAACTGCTGTAAATGTTTGATGTATTTGGTTACGTAAGCCGATATCTTTCCGCTTAATGGAATATGTCTTTATATTTAAATCTGAACTTATTTGATGAAATGAAGATTTGAAATAATATACAGCTATTGCATTTAAAGCGGCTAAATTGACTAGACGATTCATTTATTTTACTGTTAAAACTTTAATTTTGCACGAAAAACTATTCTTGATGAGTTTAGTTGATATTTTAGTTGAGTATTATACAATTATTGACTAGTGAGCCATTGAATATGATGTGATATTCACCGGCAGATGACATATTGACCGAGGCGATAGCCGAGGTCAATATGAATTTCTGCCGGTGAATATCACATCATATTCAATGGCTCACTAGTCAATAATTGTTTTATTATATGAATAGGCTAAGGAATAAAAAAAATCACAAAAAGTGCAACCTTATATACATGTACAAATTTTGCCTTGTTGAAGCGTGGGAAAAAACACGCAAGTGTTAGGCGTGCAACGACTACGCAACGCTGCGCATACAAAAATAATTCAAGTTTATACTCATCATTACGTTGTAGTCTTTGAGCATAATCGTAAGGTAATGATATTTTAATCGAGAAATATGCCAAAAAAGAACAAAAAGCAACAATTATTTTTCAATTAACACGTGTAATTACACAGTCTACGGTGTAGGATCATTGAATACGAGTCTCAATCTATTTTTAGACTGGGAAAATCCAATTCACCCAGTGAATATGATTTTATAAAAAGTTCTGTTGACTACTGTTTGGACCAATGAGATTGCAGCTATATTTAGATCATATAATAAAGATATATATCACATTCTGTTTAAAGTTGAGATTTTAAAAGTATTTAATGGCGTGGATAAAATTTCGAATTATTAAAATTAAGTGATTTAAAATCTCATTATATTATTCTTATATAATGGCATTTTCAAATTTAATTTTAAATGCAGATATAGCCATTGTTAACATGTTTACAATTTCTACATGTTAAGTGTAAAAAAAGTAAAACGAATACTTAAAAGAATGCAAAATATTGATAAAAAAACAAAAACAAAACAAACAAACGAACAAAAAAAACAGAAAAAAAATATTGCAACTTTGAATGAATCTTGTCTTGGACAGTAATGGAAATTTTCAAGCTACTGCCCACGCCCCTAGCACTGGTGAAAGCATCATTCAACATTTAAATATGACAAATGGTCTTATTTGGAATATAGAAATATCCCCAGATATCTTTATGGTGGATATCATGGATCCTCGTTTAACTTAGATTTTCCATGAGAAGCGGCATATGATCTTGAGAGTGAACGAATATATATGGATATGTATATCATATGTGCGTAGCGATACCATATCAGATAATTTCTATTTAATGTTATAAGGTGAATAAGATTTGTCAAGTCCGTCTCTATCAGCAAATAGATTAAAGATTAATAAGTACATAATTATCCTTTCATGCCATAGAAGTAATTTGTCTGTCTGATTTACTTGATTTCCGTAGTATTTCGAAACTTCCTGGACATAAATCTATGTCTGGATCTCTCGTAATCGATAAAGAGGGAAATAGTTCAAATGTAATTAAATTGCAATGAATTCATCACTTTCAGAACAGAATGCAATACTAGAATAGCTCATGCATGAGGAAAGCAAAGTATAGACTGATATATCCCCTCATAATTTACAAGCACTAGTTGCTACAAAAACAAAAGAAACAAAGGAAAAAGGAATAGTTAAATGAAATTATAACCAATATGTTTCGTAATCTAACTTTAGTTTTTATCCTTTAACGCAAACTTATAGGTTTGTTATATAATGTAGCCTTATTAAGTCTTGGTTATCAATATACAGCGTTTTAGAAAACCTTTTCAATAACGAAGTTAATAATCCTTTTGCCGTATCATTTATTCCGTGCTTTCAATGTTCATTAATATGGTATTGTACTTCTCTCGAAAGATGTCAAGGAAGATTCGTTTAAGCCAGTATGATTTTATCGTTGATGCATATTTAGAAGTCAGAGCTGACTCATTGAATTTGCAGTTTTATTGGAATGGTAATGTTCCTTATTAGAATATATGCTATCATATCTGTACTTAATCTGTCACTATAACTTGTAAAATTATACAAATTGCCATGGTATCAGAATAGGGATATTTCAACAGCAGTGAATAAGCGTATTTAACTTGTGTTTCATTTGACAAAGGAAATATCTGAAATAGAAAATAAAACATTAGTTCTGAATCAATTTTTAAAAAATGCTAATGAAAAAGATTGGTTATATAAGATAAGCAAAACAAAAATTAGAATATCATTATTCTAAATTATTTTAACGGGTCTATAAATAATGGTTGTGAAACATGAAATTGTACTTCATATATTTAATGATAATGTAATGTAATTCTACAATCTTGGAATTGTTATATAGGAATGGGTGATTTGCGTACAAAACAGTTTCCAAATTACAAATTAATTGCATGTACATTTGCGAAAATTATAACTATGTGAATACAAATGAGTAGCCAAAATATTATTGAAGTAGTGTGCACTTGTGTTGTTATCTACTAAAGTTCACACCAATGTTTTGTTTTCAAACAAATGATAAATAAATGAACTTTGATTACTAACTTTCACGCGCTTGGTTAATTGATCTACGTGTTTTGTATATCATTTCCTTTTCCATGAATCAAACAAGACGCTTTTTGCCTCTACTTTGAAATTCAGACTATAATAAAGTACCTATTTAATTGATCTGGAGGCTCATTTAGTATTCAAATACATTTATTACTTTATCATTGGAAGACGGTTTTAAAATCTGGAGAATAAAGGATTTTTTATTGTTTTGTAAATATACAGCATTCAAATTGCTCTGAAAAATTCAGAATACTAATGCAGTATGCTTTTTGGGACCAAAGGCAAATTTTTACAGTTATTAAAGTCTTGAACAAAACAAAACAAACACAAATCAACGCATTATTAATACCATTATAAATAGCCAATTTCCTCATCGAACCGAACGTGATAAGCCGTTGCCACCAGTATAGAGCCAGGCAAACATGCACGTTCGTACAGTCTTACAAAGCTCTATTATGCTGAAAACTCTATTTTTGAATTTTACAAAACACTGATCGATTTATATAGGTAATTTAATTAGCCGACGACACCAAGTATGCTGCAAAGTTAATGATACATTTCAAATAATTTACTTCTTGCATTTGGATTAATCGAATTGCAAAGAAAAAACAATTTAATTATACGTTTCCTTTAATTCAGCAGGATGTACGTGTTGTTCGCGTGCATCAAGAAATAAAATCTTTAAAAAGACTCGCTAATGGTATTTCAACCTTAATAGAGCCATTCTACCGATTTCTTAACTTGAAAGTGACATTAGGAATACGACTGCCTTATAAACATTAACAGTTTCCTGAAATTGCAAAAAATCTTCATTTCCTTCTAAGAACTTAATCGGACAATTCAGTTAGCTGAATATACACGTTTCGTTTGCTGCCACTATACTTGGTTTTGTACGTTTTTGTACACAAATAATAAAGTACATAAGCAATTGCCAAAAATAATATTTAATTCAAAAAATGGAATCTGTTTTTCTGGACTTATATTGATTAATTTAATACTGAAAAAGATAGAGAACTTGATCTAATTCATTTAAAGCCAAGGAGCTGGCTAGATAATAAAAGTAAATGTACCTTTAAACGTCTTCTTTGAAAGAGATAATTCTTTATTATCTTTTCTCAACATTTAGTTGATGGAAAATATATTAAATCACTTTTCGTAAGCAGTAAGTATTTTTAAAATGTTTAATTTCCTCGGGAAATAAAGCAAAAAAAGCAATGTTATTTTAAAGTTATCCAATATTAGAAGCTATTAAAGGATGCTATTACAATGTATTCTAGTGTTACTGCAAACATGGAGAAAATATTATCATAACACTTTTAACATCCTCTAACATTACACTACAAAGGAAATATTAAATAGAAAATAAGAAATCCCGATGTTACGCCATTCTTTCTAAGAAGTTGGTGGGAAGCACTTTTGTAGTTGGGATGGTTAATGCTGGAAATATGTTGAACGAATTCATTCTAAATTAAGGCTTTCAACTCATAAATCTCATTTAAATCGTTACTTTTTTGAATGACCTTCGCTTGAGTAATTGTAAGAGGAGAGAATATCACATGGTTCCTTTGTATTTAATTACAAACGATCTAGTTTACAGTCATAATTAGAACCATGATTACATTTCTATTTTTACGTAACCAATTCATTGTGTAAACAAACCTTTTAAAAAAATCTTTTGTTGTTTATAGCAAATTAGAACAACTGTGTTGTCTTTGAATTATACGTTCAATACGCAGTTACACCAATCTAGGTTACAAGCAGCCTTAAGGTACCATGCAAAGATGTTTTACAGCTAGAAAGTAAAGGAATAAGATGGGGGTTTATGTTTTTTTGTTCTTGTTTTTTTTGTAACGAATTATTATCTTTGTCAGTTGCACTTTTCCCCTTAAACATGAAATTCATAACGTCTCATATAGGATTCGCCGTTCGGGATTTATTTCGACATTTTAGACATATATCTTTGTCTTGATCTTTCGCTGTGCAGACTGAAAAGATAACATTTTGAGAATGTCGTTTAGGAATCATTTTATTACCAGAAACAAGAAAAATAACGTGTGCGTGCAACATATCAAGGAAGAGGACACGGTACTGACAAGAAAGGAATATTTCGTCATCTTGGAAAGTAAGGTGAACAATCAAATAAAATAGAATGGCAATTAAAGCTTATATCAATTTTATTTTCTAACTCAAACTGAAGAATTTACTATATGAACGTCAGCATAAGAAAGCGACCCTTTATGACATTTCAAAGTGGTCATTGACGTTAGAAATAAAAAAGTGAATGACCCTCTCAAAGTAAGTAACAAAAAGCAAATTTATTTTTTTTATTTATTTCAAGAGCAATTTAATTGAATATTTTTAAGAATAAAAAAAGTTCTATCATGTAGCCCAAAACGTTTTGAAAGATATAAACTATATTTAAATATCTATTTTAAGAGAATTATATAAAAACTCACAGCATTACTAGTAACAAAGTTTGTCCTCCAGCCGTATTATTTATACTGTACTGTAAAACATCAGAAGCACGGTATTTTACATCTCTTGAAAGCTGTAGGCCTCAATTCAAGACAGAATAACTCTTTCCTTGATGCACATTTAGAAGTCAAAGCTGACTCATTGAAATTTTCAGTTTTGTTGACATTGTAATGTTCCCTGTTAGGAAATGTGCTATCATATCTGTACTTAATCTGCCACGATAACTTGTAAAATTATACAGATTACCATGGTAACAGAATGAGAAAATTTTAATAGCAGAATGTAAGCGTGTTTTTAAATGGCGTTTCTTTGTAAAATCATAAATAAAACATTTCTTTCTAACTTAACCTCAAAATATGTTCCATTTGATTAAAAATACTGATCCTAAGATCAGTGAATTTAATAAAAAAATATATATATGTATACAAGTATTATATTTAACGGTTATTGTAATTTTATGTTTTATGTATTATGTGTTGATATTTTATATTTAAATCTAGTACTTTTATAATTATTTTTGATAAGGTAGTGACTCATTACTTTCTTGGACTCGACACAGGTATTGGTATTTTGCGAACGTAACATTTTTCAAATTGACAAATCAATTACATGCACATTTATATTAACGCAAAATATAACCTAGTATTAAAAAACAAATGACTTGCAAATTGATTTCTGAAATGTGCTGTTTTAAATATACACCAGTTAACATTAATACAGCTGGTAAAATTTTAATTACGTTTTTTTGTGGTAAGGTCGCTAAACGTTTAACTGCTGATGATTTCAATATATTCGAAAGTGCAAATCAATGTACTGCGTCTCGAAAATTAATCACGGCCTTTGTTTTCTGATTATTTAATGCGTTTGGCTAATTGATCTATCGGATTTTTAATATCTTTTCCTATTCCATGTATTGCAAAACAAGACACTTTAGGTCTTTGCTGTGAAATTTATGCTCTCATAAAGTATCTAGTGAATTGATTTAGACTCTCATTAAGTATCCATAAACATTTATCAATTGATCATTAGGAGACAGTTTTAAAATCTGGAAAGTGATCAGTTATCTCCGCAAATGGAGAAATTGTCTTTACATTCAATGCAAAAATGCAATCTTCTAGATGTGACCAAACGCAAATGGAAGGAAACACCTATCAACTCTTGATTAAAACAAAACACGAAACAGAATATCGCATATTTGCATTGTTATGAAAATTGCTAAGTATATAATAGTTGACATACTCTTTGACGTGCACATTAAAGGCAATGCATCCATTTATCCGATGACACCAATAATGTTGCAAAGATAATTGTACATACCACATGTACCAAAGAATTTGCCGCTTGAATGTGCAATTTTTTAACGTATAGAACATTGTCTTTGTAGAAGTAACCTTTTTCCTTAAATGAGCGATTCTATTGACTTTCATTAGAAGTTAAAATTTATAAAATGATCAAATTGAAAATGATTCAATGAGCCAATAATTGGAAAATAATGATAATGATTTCAGTTAAAGAAAATATTTTTAAGGTGACATTATGCTTATTTATTTCGTTGTCAAGTTGAGATGAAATACATACGATATATATTATGTATATTTCTTGAAAAGGATTGGCTTTCTAATGATTACGGACTAATAAATGATGAGATAAGATAAAATTCTACCTTCAAAATAAAAAGACTGCTCCACTCTTATTATCATCTGAGCATTATATTCCGAAGGTTATTGATTTCACGTGGGTTATTGAATAATCACTAACAGGTAGAATTTGAAAATGGAAAGAAATATGGCAATATGCAAGCTTATTTTGATTTTTACATGTACTCTCGCCATTATCCTTGGATAGACAGAACGTCATTTTGCAATTGCAAAATCTCTCAACATCTTCCATTTCCTACTAACAACTGAGTCCTGCAAGCCTTTGTAACTATCATTTGTTTGATATATGTGTTGCAGTTGCTGACACTGAACATTCTGTATTTAGTACGGTTTCGTTAAAATAACAAACAGCGTCCTGGATGTGTGCTAACTCTTAAGGCTTCACAATAATCAATAATTATACAATTCCATTACAATAATTTACAATTATATGGCACATTTTCCAATGTGCTTTGTTAACATTATTACAACATTTCATTAAATATAATTTAAACCAAACAAATAAAAAACGAGTGAACCATCAAAGCTATTTGCAATATGTTATTTATAACACCAATTAACTTTGACCAAAACAATTGAATTAATTTAACCTAGTTTTAAATTAAAGGGGCCTCTCATTTGTGTTAAGTTACTGTATTGTATGGCAGAATATGACAGAAAATTCAATTCCTAGTAGACGTTACACTTCACTTTTTCCTATGCGGTTTAAAAATAGATTTCAAAGAAAGCGTCTAGTCATACAAGTCACTTTTCGAGAGAATACTCTAGATATTTATCAATATCAAATATCATATTAATTTTGGCACTTCCAAATACAGATATTCTAAAAGAGGAATTCTAACACGACCCGCATTTTTCCCTATTGAACATAGAAGAACCGAAAGTGTGTGTTATAATGCAATCGAGTCACTGTTTGACTTTCTATATTTAGACATGTGACGTAATCATTATACATGTGATGTAAGCACTATAAAATCCGACGCGCTGACAAGAAGTACGGAAACGAATCAGGCGCAATTTTGCTTAATAGCAGATACGGCAGCATTTTTTTGTTTATGTCGTGTTAGAATCGAAATAATATATCCAAATCGGTGATTTTATCGCTGGATAACATCACTGTTTGTCTTCCGGATGCGCATCATTATATCACTCGGGCTACGCCCTCGTGATATAATTCCTCGCATCCGAACTCCAAATAGTGATGTTATTGAGCGATAAAATCACAGGTTGTGATATATTATTTCTTAAATACAAAATAAGATGATGCTGTAAAAAAACTATCGTTTCACTTTAGCGATAATATTTTAGAGAATTGTAGTGATTTGAATGTTTCTAAGATGGGTATAGAGCTTATAGTAGTATTTGGTGGCCGATTATTTTGCGTGCAAAACAAAAAGGGTATTATTGTTCACCGTTGAATCTGTACGTATGCTTGTATATGTAGTGTTTTTTTAAAGAAGAAACGGTCTTGTGAGTGTTTGTTAATTCCAATGATATACAAATGTAAAGGTCACGTAACCTCTGCGAAAAAAATCGAGGCGCGACAGTCGCAATTTACATTTCAGATAATTGGTTTAACATACTCTCTACAGAAGTCGTCAATGCAACCATAGCGGTGTTCAAGTGCACGTGGTGATTGTGTCTACCTCTCAACCTGATGATAACAATGCATTCGCTACTTGTGTGTTTAGGGTGCGGACACAGTGTTGACTGATATCATCTAATGTTATCTGACAGACACTTATACAACGCCAGAAATGAACGGAAGAGAGTTTTTATGTGGCGGCGAGGGCGACTGGTTAAAGCATCGAACTAGTAATTGAATGCAACCAAAGCGGTGTTCAAGTACACGTGGTGATTGTGTCTACCTCTCAACCTGATGATAACAATGGATTAGCTGCTTGTGTGTTTAGGGTGCGGATACAGTGTTGACTGATATTATCTAATGTTATCTGACACACACTTATACAACACCAGAAATGAACGGAAGAGAGTTTTTATGTGGCGGCGAGGGCGAGTGTTTAACTCGACGGATTATAGTAATTTAAGGATTGCTCACCGCGCGGGTTCAAACCCCTGTCAGGGGCAAGCTATTGTTTCCTTGAGCAAGAAACTTTACACTCATTACCTAATTAGTACAGGTTAGTTCCAGGATTTTTAAATAAGTTTATATCTTCCAACACAATCGAACTTAAATGAATTTGTAGAGACGAAGAAGGTGTTTTATTTCATTTATAAATATTTAACTAAAACGTAAGCAGTTCCATGTCATCCCGCACGTCAAACAATTCATTTATCTATTATATACAGCGAGTGTGAATATACAAACATACATACTTAAAGGATCTCTACCGAGGTCAGAAGATAAAATTTGAAATTCTTACACAGATCAAGTAAAGCACCTAAAAATGGAAATCTCCAAATAAAATATTAAAGAAGAAAAATAACAAGATAAGAGAGAAAGGCGTTGCAACGCATTTTTGGGTCATTTTGCATAATAAAAATAATTATTCTGGAAAACAGGGTGAGAGGATGATCTGAAAATTTGTACACAAGTTATTGCTTTAGACCTATGCCAGTGGCTCCAGTAAATGTCGGACATTCTTCTGTCATTAAATGTCACAATGATAAAATTAAATGTATATTGTATATTCATAATAAAATTAAGTTAGCTAATTGTATTAAATCACAATTAACTTTGTGTAAATGTGTAAATATTAATTTTAGTAAGTTTGGGACATAAAGGAAAGTCTCGATCAATATGCCGACTACAATGGGCACATTTTGAAGAAATATTTCAAATATTGATAAAAACAATAAAAACGTATTACTTGGATATTTTGCAAAATAATTCTTGAACGAAAAATGTCTTTCTAGTTCTACATGATTTGATATGACATCTATATGATGAACTATCAGTACTTTGTTATCACACATATTACAAAATACTTTCAACATATGAAATATATGTGACAGTGCATACTTTCCATCATAGACCATGTCACTTTAAATATCCTTTTCTTTTCGTTGCGATTAAAATGTAAAAAGATGGCATTATGTACGCAGCTAAGGTGATGTTTGGTGCATATATTACTTGTCTTTAATCTAAGTGAATTGTTTTGCGTACTTTTGCAAATTTATAACTGGACTGCAGTTCATCTACTTACCCACTGCTGTTGGTTCGAATCCCAAAAGGAACTTGGGAGTCTATCCAGCTAGCTTATGGAACATCGTGTGTTTCTACTCATGTTGACGTTCTTGCACGAAGGATCGCCAGAGGTCTTCCTTCACCAGTTAACCTGGACATTCGCAATGTAACCTTTCTCCAAATCATGAGTAAAGAGTCCTTATTAGTTGTTACTGAAGTAACAACATTGTAATAATTTTTATCTATCTTATTTAAGATCTAAGTCCTAATTAGGATTTTAAAACTCCTATTAAGGAGTGAAAAATCCAATTAGGATTTTAGAATTCCTAAATAAACAAAGCCTTATTTAGAATTTTTTTTCTTGTTATCTGACTAGGAACATAAAATTTGCAAGCCAAATATTTTTAAAATATTAAGAGATATTCGACCGTGCGACCACATACACGCATCGAGGACATTTTCTAAGGAAAGTGACCTTGCGACCACATACACGCATCACAGAGTTCCCCTTCTCTCGGAGAAGGGGACAACAAAGACGTGTCCGCCCTTTTAAAATAGGGCGGACTTATAATTAAAGCATCACCTTATAGCTAATGATAAGGAGGCTATATTACAAGGATATGTCTCAAATTGGTTTATATACAATAACAATAATGCAAACCAATCGGGTTTCAGTTTTCGTCCCTTTAAGTCCGCTATGAAAATTTAAAAAATCATATTTACTTTATTGGAAAATTTTGACTTTATAGCTATTTTTACTTTTCATTTAATGTATATTACAGAATTTTCACAGAACATGAACGTTTCAAAAATGTTTTATATACATTAAATATGAGAGATAATTTCACACTTTGTTTGCAAACATTTTATCCTGAGGGCAGTTTTGCTTAGTTCTTCATGTACATTCGAATATATCCTATACTTGTGATATAAGAAAGTTATGTGATGGGCCGCAAGAAACAAATGTATTACTTCTGACACGTGTAAGACTTGGCCTGCTGAATTTGTAAAATGCACTTTTTAAACTTTTATTTTTAGAACTGTCTACCAATCTGGGAATATCAAGACAGAAATTTCTCAAGTTATTCAGCCATAAAATCAAACTAAGTCCGTCAATTCAATGCTACTTCACATTACAGGAAAATGTAGTTTCTTATAAGCATGCAGTTCCTTATAGACATGTTGTTTTTTATACGCGTGTAATTTCTTATCATCATGTAGTTTCTTATATTATGCATGTATAGTTTCTTGTAACTTAAATGCTTGTATTTCTTAATAGCATGTAGTTTCGTATTCGCATGTATTTTCTAATAGGCATGACTGTAGTTTCTTATACGCATGTGGTTTCTTATTAGCATCAGGGTCTTTCTACTTGAAAGACCCTGTTAGCATGTAGTGTTTATTTAATATTTACATGTAGTTACTTTTACGCTTGCAGTAGTAAGTAGAATCAAAGCCTTTACTCACTAAAACCGTGGTAGAATATGAATATGAACTGGTCAATTCTTTCCTCCCTACTTTTTGCCCTTTTAAATTATCTCTTTCATTTCGTTTGCTATCGTTGGTGCCAGGACGTCCAACTCGACCAACTGAAATATACCAAACAGACCTTCAAGGGATGCAACTCGTGTTGGCACTAGTAAAGAACTGTATCCAAAAGTTACATTTCTTATTTCTTTATTTGGAGATACTCAGGATTGTTGATGTACTAGGTTTTTCTTTAAAGAATAATCGTATATTGGATATCAATTTTGGGTGAGAACCGAGTTAGATCAAGGCCAAAATAAATCTTTAAACCATTATACACGGCTTCATTTCTTTTTTCCTTCTTTTCTTTTAATAGTTGCTATTCCGTGTCAAGTCCATTACAATTTGTACAAATACTATTAAATATATCATTATATAGTGATTATATGTGATTCTTTTATATTTGCCCACCTGCGAAAATGGTTGACAATCATGAAATTCTAAAAGCCTGAACATGTATATATGGTAGGTAAAAGACATGAAATAAAAAAGTGTTTGCCAAAGACATTGTAACAAACGGAAACGATAAAAAAGCATTGTATATATTTACAAAAGCATCGGAAAATACCTCGGCATTGTCATAATGGCTACTAAGCCCTTATATGCGAATAAAACGGACGGGAAAATATTCCGATCTCACAGGCTCATATTCTTGTAAAATCAACAAATAATCAAAGCACAGAAGGCGCTGAATTTGTCCAATTTGTTTGTGGTTTTTTTTTTGTATAGTGTCAGCAATACTGTTTCCAGTGTTGTAACTGTAGTATATTGGCAATAAGGCTAATAGCAAATTGATACTCAATTCAATGTTTATTTGGCTTAAACAATTTAAAAAAAAAATATTTAAAAAAGGTTGCCTCATCTGGGATTCGAAACCAATCGGGAACTATTTTTCTTCCCAGCAAGCATTATATATCAAGCCAACATTGGACCGATAATGTCTTCAATATCGGCCCATCATCAGAAATAGATATTGGTCTACCAATGATCAGACTTGATCAAAGTTGATAACCAACATACTTTCTGACATCAAACCGATATTGTTCCGAGATTAAAACGACATTGGCCCATCATCAGATTTTTCTATCGACCCATCATCAGATTTTTATATCGACCCATCATCAGATTTTTATATCGACCCATCATCAGATTTCTATATGGACCCATCATCAGATTTTTATATCGACCCATCATCAGATTTCTATATCAGCTTGGCCTCAAATTTCGTTATCGGCCAACAATCAGCTTTCAATATCGGACAGACTACTAGGCACTTAAGCCGATAAATACCCTAGACTTGACACAAAAAAGCTGACCAACCGACCCGATGGCACCTATATACTCAAATGGACAGAAATATAAGGTCATTGAACGATACATTGACGTTGAAAATGGCATCTCATTTTATTCAAATTTCATCAGAAATCGCAAAATCTATAACAGTCAATTGACTTTACAAATTTCATGTATAATAGGCAAACTGGATAATACTGTAAAAGTGGCACGTAACTTGCAACAAAAAGTTTAAGAGTGCAACAAGTCTTTTATGGTTAGACACATATGTATTGCTGTGACTAAATGGTGTATGAAACACAAAACTGATAACAACAAACACGCAAAATAACTGATATGCAACAATTTGATATGAAGCTAACACAGTGCTGTTACTTTAAAACTGACACAAACTGCATAATTACACTGCCTGTGCTCACACTATATTCCTCTGAAGCGAATATATATTTATTGTGTGCACTGACCATATAATGATGCAGTTTGTGACAATTTAAATAAACTATACAATTTTTTCACAGGCAAAACCATTATAATTATATATCATGAGTAATAGGTAAAGTGTAATTGAGTCAAGGTTTACATATATTAACAAAATCATTTAAAACACACTGTATGCAAATCACAAAATCCATAGAAGTGTGAAAAAAATGACAATATATATATATATATATATATATATATATATATATATATATATATATATATATATATATATATATATATATATATATATATATATATATATATATATATATATATATATATATATATATATATATATCAATTCTCTTGACTTAATAGGGTTAACTAAGGACTTAAGTGACAAAATATACATGTGTTATACATGTATATATATATATATATATCAATTCTCTTGACTTAATAGGGTTAACTAAGGACTTAAGTGACAAAATATACATGTGTAACAAGTTGACTAAATTTATAAGTTAAATTAACCTTTACCTTACTATCTTCAAAAATGGACTACTCAATCTTTCAATTTGGACAGTACCATTTATAGTTCATCAGGATTTTCATGAAAAACTTACTGACTGAAAAGCAAACAGCAGCAATCATGATCAGACTGCAAGGATGTGCAGGGTGATCTTGATCTGCACTGGTCTTAAGGCAGATACAATTACCATTAGCAAGAGAAGGGGTTAAACTATAGTTCTGCTTGGCACTTTATTTAATAGTGTAACAAGCTCACATAATTTTGGTCTTTCGTGCTACTATTAAATCTTAACTGATAAAGATTTGTAGGTTTACAACTGGCTTAAAGTTACAATAGAAATGCAAGAAGTACATTTATCAGTAAATTTTTAAATTTTCTTTCAAAGTTTTAAAGTTTTATGATGTGAAGGATTTTATGTGAATCATATTAATTTTGCATCAAGGTAAGCCAATTAATATTTCTGTTAAATATATCATGTACTATGAATTTAACATTTATATATGCAATGTTTTATTGATAAAATAGCGCTACCATATAAGATAATTTTAATTTAATGTTATCATTTCTATTTAATGTTATAAGGTGAATAAGATTTGTCTAGTCCGTCTCTATCAGCAAATAGATTAAAGATTAATAAGTACATAATTATCCTTTCATGCCATAGAAGTAATTTGTCTGTCTGATTTACTTGATTTCCGTAGTATTTCGAAACTTCCTAGACATAAATCTATGTCTGGATCTCTCGTAACCGATAAAGAGGGAAATAGTTCAAGTGTAATTAAATTGCAATGAATTCATCACTTTAAGAACAGAATGCAATACTAGAATAGCTCATGCATGAGGAAAGCAAAGTATAGACTGATCTATTCCCTCGTAATTTAAAACACTGCTACAAAAACAAAAGAATCAAAGGAAAAAGGAATAGTTAAATGAAATTATAACGAATATGTTACGTAATCTAACTTTAGTTTTTATCCTTTAACGCAAACCTATAGGTTTGTTATATAATGTAGCCTTATTAAGTCTCGGTAATCAATATACAGCGTTTTAGAAAACTTTTTCTATAAAGACGTTAATAATCCATTTTCCATATCATCTATTCCGTGCATTCAAAGTTCATTTACATGGTATTGCACCTCTCTCGACAGCTGTCAGGAAATTTTATTTTAAGCCAGTATAATTTTGTCGTTGATGCACATTTAGGAGTAAGAGTGAATCATTGAGATTTGCAGTTTTATTGACATGGTAATGTTCTCTGTTGGAAATTGTGCTGTCATATCTGTACTTAATCTGTCACGATAACTTGTAAAATTATACAGATTACCATGGTAACAGAATGGGGGTGTTTGAACAACAGTGAATAAGCGTGTTTAACTTGTGTTTCATTTGACAAAGAAAGTATCTGAAAAAGAATATAAAACACATGTGTATGAATCAACTTTTAATAAACATGCTGCTTAAAAAAGATTTGTTCTAAGATAAGCAAAACAAGAATTGAAATTATTCTAATGAGTCTATACATAATGGTTTGATAAACATCAAACTGTACTTGATATATTTATTGATAATGTAATGGAATTCTACTATCTCGGAATAGTCACATAGAAATTGGTAATTGGGGTACAAAGTCCGTTCCAAATAACAATTCAAATGCATGTACATCTGCGCATATTATAACCATTTGAATACAAATGAGTAGCCAAAATATTATTGTCATAGTGTGCCTTTATATCGTTATCTAATAACGTGCACACCAATGTATTATGTTGGAAAAATTGATCATGAAGTTTGATTACTTAATATAATGCGTTTGGCTAATTGATATATGTGCGTTTTATGTCCATTCCTCTTCCATGAATCAATCAAGACACGTTTCGTCTCTGCTTTAAAATTTATACTATCATAAATTACCACTTAAATTGATCTAGAGGCTCATTAAGTATTCAAATACATTAATTACTCTATCATTGGAAGATGGTTTTAAAATATGGAGAATAAATGATTTTTTTGTTTTGTAAATATACAGCATTATTCAAATTGCTCTAATAGATTCAGGGTACTTATGCAGTATGCTTATTGGGACCAAAGGTAAATTTTTACAGTTATGAAAGTCTTGAACCAAACAAAACAAACACAAAACTGAACAACGCATTATTAATACCATTATAATTAACCAATATCCTCCCCGAATCGACTGTGATAAGCCGTTGCCACCAGTATAGAGCCAGACAAACATGCACGTTTATGCAGTCTTGCAAAGCTCTATTATACAAAACATTGATCGATTTATATGGGTAATTTAATTAGCCGACGACACCAAGTATGCTGCAAAGTTAATGATACATTCCAAATAATTTACTTCTTGCATTTGGATTAATCGAATTGCAGAGAAAAACAATTTAATTATACGTTTCCTTTAATTCAGCAGGATGTACGTGTTATGCGCGTGCATCAAGTAATAAAAGCTTTTAAAAGACTCTTTAATGTTATTTAAGCTTCAACTCTGCCGATTTTTCAAAGCTTTAAAGTGACGTTAAAAAAACACAACTTCATAAACATTAACAGTTTCGTGATATTGCAAAATATCTTTAGCGTTCTCACTTAGTTAGACCATTCAGTTAATTGATATACATGTTTGATTTGCTGCCACTATACTTGGTTTTGTACGTTTTTGTATAGCAATGCTTTAGTAAAATATGGCAAACTGCGCCTTAGATGTTTGACAAGTACTTTTTGTATAATAACAACATAATATGATTGCTTATAAAAAGATGAACATTAACACGAAACAGATATCTACAAATTCTTGAAATAAAAGCTGAATTTAGTGTCATATGACGATATTCACAAAATGGAAAAGCGTTTGACTAAGATGCCAACTGATGCCATAGGTTCATCATTATTGTGGCAACACTCATAAAGTGTCTCTTTTTTAAGTTCTGGCTTCAATAGGCATATCGTAAGACCCTTGTAAAAATTAGATATTTGTATCATTATTTCCAGCGCTTTCTATCTGTTTTGATTTATATTTGCCTTGATCTTGTAGAATCACTAATTCGAATACTTGGTGTTAAATTGAATACTGCTCAAAGTGATGCTATAGGGGGTTTAAGGAGCTGTAGCCCTTTCAAGGTTTGTCATGAACAGACTGAATAAAGTTGAGTCTACCTTTTCATTTATTTGTTTTATGTATCGTTGTTATTCACTGAGCTCCTATATTGCTATTGTTAAAGGGTTTGTTCGTTAGACATTCGCATTTTTAAGTCAGTATAGGTTTTGCCTAAGTTGCAAAGAGTTGAAATTTTATTTTGCCATACAGATTTAATTAATGTCAGTTAGTTGTATTTAAATTGCTCGTGTTGGAAGTTTCATTGTTAATATATTTATTATCTCAATAAAAAAGACAAATATCGTATATCAATAATAAAGTACATAAATTACTCACTTGCCAAAAATAGTAATTAATTCAAGAAGTAATATCTGTTAGTTATTTTTCAGGAATTATATTGATGAATTTAAAATTGAATAAGATAGAGAACTATATCTAACTCATTTAAAACCATGAAACTGGCTAGATAATTAAAGTAAAATTACTTTTAAAATTCTTCTTTGAAAGAGATTTATTCTTAATTTTCTTTTCTCAACTTTTAGTTGATGGAATATATTAATCACTTTTCGTAAGTAGTAAGTATTTTCTTTATTTTGAAAACCATTCTTTCAAAGAAGTTTGTAGTTGAGATGGTTTATGCTGGAAAATAAATTAAGGCTTTCATCTCATAATCTCATTTAAATTGTTACTTTTTTGCACGTGCTTTGCTTGAGTATTTGTGAGAGGAGAAAAATAATCGCATGGATCCTTTGTATTTAATTACAAACGCTTTAGTTTACAGTCATATTAAGAACCCTGATTACATTTCTATTTTACGTTACCAATTCATTGTGCAAATTAACTAGTTTATACAAACCTTTTAAAAATTTGTTTTGTTGTTTATTGAAAATTGGAATGGCAGTTTTGTCTTTGAATTATACGTTCAGTACGCAGTTACACCAATCTAGGTTACAAACAACCTTAAGGTACCATGCAAAGATGTTTTACAGCTGGAAAGCTAATAAATAAAATGTTGTTTCTTGTTTTTGTAACGAATTATTGTCTGTGTCGGATGCACTTTTTCCCCAAAACATGAAATTCACAACGTTCTCATAAAAGATTAGCTGTTCGGGATTCTTATTGCGACTTTACAGGTATATGCAAAGAAATGCCAAGTGTATAAATTAGCTCTTTGATTTTTTATTTCAGTTATCTCCGCAAATGGAGAAATTGTCTTTACATTCAATGCAAAAATGCAATCTTCTAGATGTGACCAAACGCAAATGGAAGGAAACACCTATCAACTCTTGATTAAAACAAAACACGAAACAGAATATCGCATATTTGCATTGTTATGAAAATTGCTAAGTATATAATAGTTGACATACTCTTTGACGTGCACATTAAAGGCAATGCATCCATTTATCCGATGACACCAATAATGTTGCAAAGATAATTGTACATACCAAAGAATTTGCCGCTTGAATGTGCAATTTTTTAACGTATAGAACATTGTCTTTGTAGAAGTAACCTTCTTCCTTAAATGAGCGATTCTATTGACTTTCATTAGAAGTTATCTTTAAAGTTTATAAAATGATCAAATTGAAAATGATTCAATGAGCCAATAATTGGAAAATAATGATAATGATTTCAGTTAAAGAAAATATTTTTAAGGTGACATTATGTTTATTTATTTCGTTGTCAAGTTGAGATGAATTACATACGATGTATATTATGTATATTTCAAAGGATTGGCTTTCTAATGATTACGGACTAATAAATGATGAGATAAGATATAAAATCTACTTTCAAAATAAAAAAGACTGCTCCACTCTTATTATCATCTGAGCATTATATTCCGAAGGTTATTGATTTCACGTGGGTTATTGAATAATCACTAACAGGTAGAATTTGAAAATGGAAAGAAATATGGCAATATGCAAGCTTATTTTGATTTTTACATGTACTCTCGCCATTATTCTTGGATAGACAGAACGTCATTTTGAAATTGCAAAATCTCACAACATCTTCCATTTCCTACTAACAACTGAGTCCTGCAAGCCTTTGTAACTATCATTTGTTTGATATATGTGTTGCATTTGCTGACACTGTTCTGTATTTAGTACGGTTTCGTTAAAATAACAAACAGCGTCCTGGATGTGTGCTTACTCTTAAGGCTTCACAATAATCAATAATTATACAAGGCCTTTACAATAATTTACAATTATATGGCACATTTTCCAATGTGCTTTGTTAACATTATTACAACATTTCATTAAAATATAATTAAAACCAAACAAATAAAAAACGAGAGCACCATCAAAGCTATTTGCAATATGTTATTTATAACACCAATTAACTTTGACCAAAACAATTGAATTAATCTAACCCAGTTTGAAATTAAAGGGGGCCTCTCATTTGTGTGAGGTTACTGTATTGTATGGCAGAATATGACAGAAAATTCAATTCCTAATTCCAACTTCACTATTTCCGATGCAGTTTAAAAATAGATTTCAAAGAAAGCGTCTAGTCATAAAAGTCACTTTTCGAGAGAATGCTCTAGATATTTATCAATATCAAATCTCATATTAATTTTGGCATTTCCAAACACAGATATTCTAAAAGAGGAAAATACAAAATAAGATGATGCTGTCAAAACACTATCGTTGCACTTTAACGATAATATGTTTAGAGAATTGTGGCGTTTTGACCATTTTCTAAGATGGGTATAGAATTTATAGTAGTATTTGGTGGCCGATATTTTTGCGTACAAATAAAAAAGGGTATTATTGTTCACCATTGAATGTGTATGTTTGTATTTGTAGTGTTTGAAGGGAAACGGTCTGGTTTATGCTAGCTAATTCCAATGATACCAATGTGGAGATCACGTAACCTCTGCGAAAAAATCGAGGCGCGACAGTAGCAATTTACATTTCAGATAATTGGCTTGACATACAGTCATGTATCTTCTCTACAGAAGTCGCCAAATGCTACCAAAGCGGGGTCCTAGTGCACGTGGTGATTGTGTCAACCTCTCAACCTGATAACAATGGATTAGCTACTTGTGTGTTTAGGATGCGGACACAGTGTTGACTGATATTATCTAATGTTATCTGACACACACTTATACAACACCAGTAATGAACGGAAGAGGCTTTTTTTATGTGGCGGCAAGGCCGTGTGGTTAAAGCATCGGACTAGTAACTGAATGATTGCTGACCGTGTGGATTCAAACCCTGTCAGAGGCAATCTGTTGTTTCCTTGAGCAAGAAACTTTACACTCATTACTCAGTACAGGCTGGTTCAGTACGGACTCGAGAGTGTTGAAATATTTCTTGAACTAAAAATGTCTTTCTAGTTCTACATGATTTGATATGACATCTATATGATGAATTATCAGTACTTTGTTATCACACATATTACTAAATACTTTCAACATAAATATATGTGACAGTGCATACTTTGCATCATAGACCAAAATTCTGGAAACAAAGTGATCTCTCGGAAGCATTCATCACAACAAAATAACATAAGAATTGCAGACTCGGTTTGATTGAGTCTGTACATGAGGGATAATGGATAAGTGCAACATCCCTCACGCCCCCTAGCACCGGCTTGAGCGGTACTCAATTCTCAACACTTTATAGTGTTGGCATCAATGATCCCGAAGGACCAGAAAATATAACAACACTGAAGTGAAGTACGGGGCAACTTTTTACGGCTGCCACACAGCACTTGACACCTGCTGTTGTGAAGTACAAAATTCTGGAAACAAAGTGAACCAGTCAATTTAAATGTCCTTTTCTTTTCGTTGCGATTAAAATGTAAAAAGATGGCATTATGTACGCAGCTACGGTAATGTTTGGTGCATATATTACTTATCTTTAATCTAAGTGAATTGTTTTGCGTACTTTTGCAAATTTATAACTGGACTGCAGTTTATCTACTTACCCCTCACTGCTGTTGGTTCGAATCCCACCAGGAACTTGGGGGTCTACTGATGTTGACGTTCGTGCACGAAGGATCGGCAGAGGTCTTCCTTCATCAGTAAACCTGGACATTAGCAATGTATCCTTTCCCTAATCATGAGTAAATAGTCCTAATTATTTCGTGCACGAAGGATCGCCAGAGGTCTTCCTTCATCAGTAAACCTGGACATTAGCAATGTATCCTTTCCCTTATCATGAGTAAATAGTCCTAATTAACTGATGTAACAACGTTGTAATAATCTTTATCTCTCTTATTTAAGATTAGTATCAAAGTCCTAATTAGGATATTTAAACTCCTACTAAGGAGTGAAAAGTGAAAAATCCAATTAGACTTTTAGCATTCCTAAATAAACAAAGTCTTTATTAGGATTTTTTACTTCTCATCTCACTAGGAACATAAAATATGCAAGCCAAACATTTTTAAGATATTATGAGATATTCGACCGTGCGACCACATACACGCATCGAGGACATTTTCTTCTACGGAAAGTGACCGTGCGACCACATACACGCATCACAAAGTTCCCCTTCTCTTGGAGAAGGGGACAAAGACGTGTCCGCCCTTTTAAAAAAGGGCAGACTTAAAAAGTATAGCATCACCTTATAGCTAATGATAAGGAGGCTAAATTACAAGGGTATGCCTCAAATTGGTTTATATACAAGGACAATAATGCAAACCAATCGGGTTCCAGTTTTCGTCCTTTTAAGCTCGCTATGAAAATTTTTAAAAATTATATTTAATTTATTGGAAAATTTTGACTTAGAGCTTCTTTTACTTTTCATTTAATGTATATTACAGAATTTTTGCAGAACATGAACGTTTAAAAATGTTTTATATGGATTAAATATGGGAGATAATTTCACACTGTTTGCAAACATTATCCTGGGGGCAGTTTTGCTTAGTTCTACATGTATATTCGACTATAACCTACTTGTAATATAAGAAAGTAATGTGATGGGCCGCAAGAAATAAATGTATAACTTGAGCAACCGACAATTCTGACACTGGTAAGACTTGGCCTGCTGAATTTGTAAAATGCACTTTTCAAGCTTCTATTTTTAGAACTGTCTGCCAATCTGGGAATATCAAGACAGAAATTTCTCAAGTTATTCAGCCATAAAATCAAACGAAGTCCGTCAATTCCATGCTAGTTCACATTACAGGAAAATGTAGTTTCATACAAACATATAGTTTCCTATAAGCATGCTGCAGTTTCTTATAGGCATGTTGTTGTTTATACGCGTATAATTTCTTATCATCATGTAGTTTCTTATGATTATTAAGCATGTAGTTTCTTATAACTACAACTACAACTACAAATATTTTATTGCATTAAAACAACATGTTCCATAGCAATACAATTTTTTTTATACAAAGACATGGTTTACAGAAGAGCACAATAATATAATATATGTATCTGCATTAAAGATGACTATAGCTAGTTATTTCGCAAGTTTGCATAGTATATATATTTTGCTAAATTATTAATTATTGCTTTTGATTTTGCACATATGAGATTAACAAATTTCTGTTTAGTTGGCCACGTATAATAATATCTCTTTATATATTTTGATCTTAAGTCCTGGAATTTAGAACATATTAATACAAAATGATACTCATTTTCTATAAGACCGGCATTACAATTACTACACAATCTTTCATTTCTTACTAATCCATCAAAAATTTAGTCCATACAACTTTTAATTTGCATTTTATTCCACAAAAATTACTCACTGTAAAACCCATGTCTTCATACTTTAAGATCACGTGACGAAAAATATAAGCATGTAGTTTCTTATTCGCATGGATTTTCTTATAGGCATGACTGTAGTTTCTTATACGCATGTGGTTTCTTATTAGCATGTAGTCTTTTATTTACATGTAGTTTCTTATAAACATGTAGTTTACTTTTACGCTTGCAGTAATAAATAGAATCAAAGCATTTATTCACTAAAACCGTGGTTGAATATGATGTATTTAACGAACTGGTCAATTCTTTCCTCACTGCTTTTTTGCCTTTTTTTCTATCGTTGGTGTCTTCAAGGGATGCAACTCGTGTTGGCACTAGTAAAGAACTGTATCCAAAAGTTATCTTTCCTTATTTGGAGATACTCAGGATTGTTGATGTACTAGGTTATTTTTAAATAATCGTATATTGAATATCAATCTCGGGTGAGAACCATGTTAGATCAAGGCCTAAATAAATCTTTAAACTATTATTCATTTCTTTTTTTTCCCTTCTTTTCTTTTAATAGTTACTATACCGTGTCAAGTTCATTACAATTTATACAATTACTATTAAATATATCATTATACATTGTATAGTGATTCTATGTGATTCTTTAATATTAGCCTTCCTACGAAAGTGGTTGACAATTCTGAAATTCTAAAAGCCTCAACATGTATATATGGTAGGTAAAAGACTTAAAATACAAAAATGTTTGCCAAAGACATTGTGACAAACGTAAACGATAAAAAATCATTATTTATATTTACAAAATCGTCGGGAAATACCTCGGCATTTCCATTAAGTCTACAATGCCGTTATATGCGAATAAAACGGACGGGGAAATATTCCCATCTTGCATGCTCATATTCTTGAAAAATCAGTGTATAATCAAAGCACAGAAGGCGCTGAATTTTTGTATAGTGTCAGCAATGCTGTTTCCAGTTTTATAACTGTAGTAAATTGGCAATAAGGCTAATTGCAACACTGATATTCAATTCAATGTTTATTTGGCTTAAACAGTTTTTTAAAAAAAGGTTGCCTCATCTGGGATTCGAAAGCAATCGGGAACTATTTTTTCTCCCCTCAGAGGTTTGAAAATTAATGCACCTGTCAGTTGACAATATTAACGCAATGTTCGGCGTTGGTGTACTTATAAAGGGAAATAACAGCTTCGAGGAAGTCGTGATGAACTACTTTTGGATTTTGCAAATAAGCATATCAGGATCTGAAATTTCGCTACCATTATTTGTTTGGTCTGTTAATAAATATATCCTTCTACACTCCTTTTGCAAAGTTTTACTATGAATTTCAATTGAATAAGAGTAAGTTTGCAACAAAAAATGCTTCAAGTATAAGTCTGCAACCAAAATGTGCTTGAACAAGATATTGTTGTGTATTGAACTTTATCTTCGGACTTGCGAACTAAACCATTTGTACATCATTGACAGAAACTTATTTTGTTATTGTTAAATGCAGTTTGAAACTTACATATTCGAATAATTTGCCTGGCAAAAATTCGTTACCCGTTTCAAAAAATCACGTCCTTTTCATTTCCATTTCCATTTCACGTCCTGTCTCTTGTTTTACATACCTACGTCCTCGCGAGGCGTTTGACATTAATGGAAAAAGATAGATACATAGTGCTAATTTATGTGCGGTCAGGGTCTGGCCAAGACTGTCTGTGTGTAAAAATAAAACAGTCTGGACTATTTATTTTTATTGGATTCAACTCAATACAGGATTGGAACAGTACCTCTAGACGCTTGCAGAAATCATGATCACAAAATAGACAAAATTTATATGGTTTTTTCGCCGATTTTTACATTTTTCATTCATTATCATACATAAATCGGTGTGTAAAGATGAATTAGACATATTAAAGTTCGTTCCGCTGGGTAAAAAAGGCAAGATTGTAGCATTTTATGATTCAAGCGCCTTCCCCGGTATATACCCGAATACGGTCTTTAGTGTGGTGCTCCTATCCTTATTTTAGTCTCACTCATTTTTTATTTTGGTATATATTTTGTGAAATATCCCTACTTATAATCCCGTTTTATAAATGTGTCAATATTAAACAAAATCAATACCAAAATGAAAAATAAAATATTTGTTGTGTTCACCCTATTGTAGAAAATATTTAGTGTTTTACATCCTAGTTAGCAATCATTGTCAGATAGACGCTTTGTCTGCGAAACAACAACAACCATGGATTTGAAATGATGTTATTTTTGTATTTTTAAGAGTTACAGCTATTAATTCGAAGGCATATTGTTCATTATCAGGTAAAAACTTATTGCATGTGACATGTAAAACATGTTCCTACACTCTTCAGCATGTTGAATAATTTAACTGTTTTTTAAAATTTTGTAAGGTCTATTTTTTTCATTTTTTTTCTTTTTTGAAGTTCAATTTGTTAGTGTTAAATTAAGTTGATTTGATTAAGTTCAAGGATTTTATAGATATGTCAGGTATATTTATCACCCAGTGTATCCATGTATGTTCTTGAAGGGATCATTCTAATGCATGACAGGGACAGCAAAATTAATTGTCCTTATTGCCTAGGTGGCCCTAGTCCTATTGCAGCCATTGCTTTGAGATAATTTTGCTTCTGGATAAAAGCAACGTCATGTCAAAATTGCTCAAAATCCCATAGCACGTTCAGCAAGAAAATCTGGCAGAACGAAAAAAAATACAGCGTATATTTACAGTAATCAGGTAATTTTGACCTATTTGTGAACAAAAGTAAAAAATAAGTACCTTTAACAAAATGATTAAACTGTCACATCTGAAAAATCATGATTAAATACTCTTATTTAATTAAATTCCTTATACAGCCAATAAACAAATGGCCATCACACAATGCGTGAAATCTGATTGGTTTATTCAAATGAAAGCGTTTCAATGAGTCAGAAGTTTCAAACGAAATATTTTTTAACAAAATATTTGGCCATGCACCGCCAGCGAGTACGAAAACATTTTTCTTGCATATCAGACAGGATTATCTACTGTTTACACCGGTGCTAGAAAACTCTGTCTTACATCCCCCATGTAAGACAAGTCGCCTGCTTTAAATGACGTCTCTCACGCCCGCCTTTTATGAATAAATCGCGTTCTTGTGATGACGTCATTTTTCCGTTATAAATGAAGTTGTATGTACATACGCTACTATAAGAAAAAAGTGTGTAATGAGAATATCAGTTTTCATAATTTCTGTTCCAAAAATAATTGACATATAATATGCAAGAAAAAAATTAAATGCCGGCTGTTGGTACAGACTGGAATATCTAGCTCTCAGGTAACTGTTTAGCGGAAACACACCAGAGCCTCGTTACCGCTGTAAACAGTTACCCTCGAGCTAGATATTCCGGTCTGTACTGGCAGCTGGTGTAAGATTCTTATATTCTGTTCAAAAATTTGAAACCAATCTGTAAAGCACTTTAATTAAACCAGTATGGCCGATGGGCAAAAATTGATTGATGATTGTATTTCATTTTAGATGATAACTACATTGTTCAAACACTGAGTTTTTGCTAATGATTGAGCATGAAATTGAAAGAAAATTTGATAAACTTTTGAATTAAGCTTGAAAGGCAAGACAATAGACATTTTTTTATTTTTATGATGCTATGCGTTTATGAACATAAGCAATAACTTTAAGACGTCAGGCTCGACCAAGATAAACTATAACTAGAGCCCGCAACGTCTGATATATTAGACTAAGTTGATCCCAAGCCTATTCGGACATTCACAAGTGATTTTTTTACAAGAATTTACTTTAAAAATGTAATACTGACAAGAAAGCAAATTATTTCCAACATATTTCACATAACTATGCCTTATACTCATCAATTTTTGACTTCCCATAAATTCGTCACAAATAATGTAACGTTAATATCTGGAAGAAACGCTCATGCAAGGACATATGTCATCCGAAAACCACACTGGTATGTAATAACAATGGGAACTATCCTGACATTTTATAAACTTTACTTCGATTTAAGTTTCAGGGTTAAAAGATGGACTATAACCAGATACCTATGAACCCCTATGCAGGGGCAGAAATACAGGTAGATGCATCTCAAGCACCAAGGATGATCGATCCTAACATGATTGATCCAAATATGATTGACCCAACCATGATTGACCCTACTTTAATGAACCCTTATGCTCCTCCGGTATGTATATTTTTTTGAAAAGCATATAAATGTTTGGACTTTTTCCCCGATCTTTTTAAAACATCAGCAATTCTGTTGAACCTTTGAAATATATTTATATTGGCTGTATGTCTGTTTACCTGATTAGAAACAGTAACAATCCTATCTGCTTATAGTATTAGGAAGGCTTCGGTTTTCTTAAAAAGGCCTGATAACATTTTAATTTGTGTACTTTAGCATTGTCATATGTAACATTTATATTGGTATGTTGATATTAGGAATAAGTATGTTTTTGATATATTGTATTTGTTAATTGTTGAAGAATTAAAAGAATTTGATTATCAGAATGCCCTTTCATTCTGGATAAGGTTAATATGATATTGGCGAAGGAAGACCTTGTGTGCCCTTCCTTGCATTATTTTAGGCACAAGTTGACACCTGAGTAGAAACTAGAATCGCCAATGTTTCATTTTTAAGCTAGTGAGTTTGCTTCCTTACAACAAAATGCTAATTAATGTCTCTGACAGGATTCAAACCTACATGTACAGTGGTGAGGAGCAAGTTATTTAAAGTTAGCAAGCTTAATCACTTAGTCCTCTTAGACTGCATATTTGTCCTAGAAACTCTAGTTATTTTACTGGAAGGTATATCTTTAACCATTGGAATGTATATCTTTAAATATTGGGAATGTACTTTAATTTTGAGATATTTTGTGATTTTGTATAAACATATATTTTGAAGATGTTCCCTGGGGCAGAAGCAGCTCCTCTACCTAACCAGGAGTACAAGCAGTTACACAGTCTCATGGTAGATGGTGGTGATAGATTTGGTGTGTCATGTCTATGCTTTGATACACAAGAACTTCTCTGGATGGGAAATCAAGGGGTATATGTTCTAATGTTTAAATCTTTTTATCTTCCAGTTTGGTATATTTCTTACAAAATCAGGTTCTCAAACAGTACTAGTTTGCTGGGGTTTTTTTCCTTAGATATTTCACTTTTTCCTTATGATTTTTTTATACTTTTTCATAGTTTTTATAGCAAATCATTGCCCATAGTGTGTATAGAAAATTCGATATTATCAAGGATTTTATTATATTGTTAAGCAGTGAGTAGTGTTTTAAGTGTTTACTTTTTGGCAGCCTTTAACATAAATGTTCCAATAGGTTTCAAAATTTGGAAGTCAGAGACTGCTAAATCTCTGACATTGGAAGTCACATTATATAGGTGAAGAAGGAAAAGTATTTCATTTTTGAAGTCACAAACCAAATCAAGGAGTAAATGACTCCCATTCTTCCATTAACGGAAACCCTAAATGTATAGAGTTTTATCATATAATCATTCTTGAACAAGTATGAATAGAATATCTAAAACTAAAGGAATCCCATGTTATTGACAAGTTTGTACCTTTTAACAGGGTCATGTGACATCCTACTATGGACCTAGCCTGCAGAAGTACACATCATTCCAGATGCATCAAAATGAAGATGTCCGACAGATGGCGCCACTTAAAGACAGGGGAATATTGTCACTGACTCAAAGTAGTTTGAGATTGTCAGTAAGAAGGGGAACTTCACAGTTTACGTTTCAGTGAGTTTGAATAGTCACTCAGTTATTCAGAATCATAACACAGCTTTTCTCTCTTTGCCCGGTGAATGATAGATGGCAAAAACCTTTTTGCACTTACATGGGAATTGTGGCAGTATCCATGGAGAAGGAAAATTGTTTCAGAGAGGGTAAACCAGGGAAATTTAGAAATTAAACAAAAAGGCCATTTCATTTTAAATTGTAACGAAACAACTTTCTGATGTCATAATCATTTCAAGAAATGTGATTCACTCTTTTAGCAAAATCAAACTTCCATAGGTATGCTTTTTGGAAAGAGGAATGGGGCTAACTTTCAGCCTTTCAACCTTTAATTAGCCTTTAATAAAAGCACTGAAAAAACATGATACACATAGCATAATATACTTTTAATATTATATTTGTGCCTGCTTCGAAACATTCTAAAAGGTAATTTAGGTCTGATGGCATTATTTTTTTTTGGCATCCTAGGCTTAGTGGTAAAGGTCATCGATTTTAAACCACTTGCCCCTCACCTGTAGTTTCTAATCCTGCATGGGACTTATGGATTCTTTCTTGTGAGTAAGCTATCAAGCTAGCGTTTAAAACATTCTACTGGGGTGCCCATTCCTGAACTAGTAAAGCTTGAGTGTCACCATATGGCCTCTACTTTATTTTTATGACATTATTAACAAAAAAAGAAAGAAAAAATTTGTAAGCATGTAGATAGATTTAGATATGTATGTAAGTTTCCAACTCTACAGACTGTGATTCCGTGTTTCAGGAGTCCAGACATGCATGATATGCAGTGTATGTTGGTAACCAGTCCAACATCTCTCCTGATTGGTGGACATCATACAAAGGTCATTGACCTTGACCTTACAACAGTCACAGAGAGACAGAAGGTAAGATTGGGGAGCTGCATGAATAAATGGTAGACTTTTGAGTCAATTAAAGCAACATATCTGAATAATGCCAGTTCCTAAATAATGATTTGCAGCATGGCCGACAACTATACAATGTAAATGGTGATTTTGCCGATCACCTCTGTAACAGATGATTTGATTGGCTGGCTAAAAATATGTCTATTGGAAAAGTCATAATAGACTGAAATCAAATTAAGAATTGGTGACACTTTATGAAATGCAAAAGATTCGAGCCTAAGTCAGATTGGCATACAGACCATGTTTTGTCATAGGTTACGATAATATAATTATTACAATATTTATGTAAGGAAGGTTGATCATTCTACTATTGTATAATATATTTTCATGCAGAGGTGCTAGGGGGTGTGAGGGATGTTGCACTTTTTCTTTATCCTTCATGTACAGAATCAAACCAAGTCTGCAATTTTCATGTAATTTTGCTGTTTTAATGCCTCCGAGGGATCACTTTTTCCCATATATTTGTTTATTACACACACGTTCATGTAAATTTCTTGAATGTGTCTGGTTTTCACACCTTAAAACTGATGATCATTAAATGCAACAAACCTGGAATATGGTTCATGCATTTCAATATAATATTTCAGTTTGTTTGTTTAACTTGATGATTTTAGCTGGAGTTTTTATTCCCTTACAGTTTGAGGTGCCAGATCCTGGTTGTGCTATTTTAAGAACTACCAGCAAATGCATCTGTGCTGGAGACACCAGTGGGAAGGTAATTTTGAGCAATTGTCAAATTCATATAATATAAAATATGTAGTTTACAAGCACATACATGTATGTTTGTATTAAGTTTATGCCCCTGTACTGAAATTTTGCTATGTGTATATATATGTATATTCATTGTTAAACTTTAATCATTTAATCCTTTAAACAAGAAGTTTAGAACTTCTAAAGTAATTTGTTTTAAAGATACATAAATTATTCATGAGTATAATAAATAAACTGTACGCAAACTGTGAATACCCTAAGCTTCTTATTGTACTTGTTATATACAATGTAAAGTAAGTTTTGATTACTTTCCACCTTTACAATGAACTCTGCCAGCATCTGTAATATGTAATGAATTATATTTTATTATCACAGGTAACACTTTATGATCCAAATACTATGAAAGCTGAACATGTCTTTGATGCTCATTCAGGGACTCTGTCAGATTTTGATATCCATGGCAACCTTTTGGTGACATGTGGCTTCTCTAGCAGGTATATTGGGATATTGTTTTTATTTTAAATTTGACCTGCTGAATGGAGATTTTCCCAGTATTTGAATTTGGAACAATCCATTAAAATTTAAAGATTTCAGTATATCAAGTACAAAACCAACAGTATAGAACTTGGCTAGACTGCAAAGAAGTGCAGACTAGCTTGTTTCTAAAGGGGCAGAAAAAGGCTCAAATTAAATTGCTTGACAAGGCATATAATTAGCAGTTTTATGTAAGATGGCACATGCATATGATCATTATTACTATGTATATAGCTTACATAAGGCTGATGTTTCTGCTCAGTCTAGCCTAAAATAATGCTGGGAGAGGCAAACAAGATCTTTTTCCACTAGTTAGATGGAAAGTTACAATATGCCCTTTGTAGTATCTGCATTATCTTAGAACCAACAAAACAAATTTTTGATATTTTTTTTTAAATCACAAACTGCCGTGATAATTATTGAAGAGACTTGCAAGTAATTTTCCACTATCTAAACACAGTATAGTGTACTATTTGGCACTCAAAATTGTTCTTTGTGTTGACTGCATACCTATGTTCAACAGGGTAGGTAATCTAACACCTGACAGATATTTGAAGATGTATGATCTACGGATGATGAGATCTATGTCACCTCTACAGCTGATTATTGACCCCACATTCCTACGATTTGTACCTACATACTCTAGCAGACTGGCCGTTGTTTCACAGGTAAAGCTACTTGATGATGAATAAATAATGTTTTTAACTTTGTGCTGTATTTTGTTGTTAAAGGAACTCCACTGGGGTTCAAGAGCCTAGAAACATGATTTTCTTATATTGATCAACTTGGGCCATAGAACAGAAAGATATTACAACATGATCAACAAAATATTTTCAAAAATAAATTGAAAATTGTATTTTTTCATGCTATTCTTATCCTGATTTGAGTGAAGAGTTTCAACGCTTTTCAATTTTGGGTTATTTGGACTATTTTGCACAATTAGAATAATAATTCTGGGAGAACAAAGTGAGCAAATGATCTGAATGCGGATGCGCAGGCTGGTCTGGATCCATGCTGGTCGCAAACCCATTACGTTGGTTTTGTCGTGACGCGGCTCATATCATTTTTGACCCTGATAACAATATGCGGTATATTTTCCCTGATCTATGGCACTTGATCACATGGTTTGTATGAGTTGGCACCTGATCGCCAGACAACTTTCTTATTAATGTATTATAACCAGATGTGTGCAACTTCCAATTTTCTCTACACATAAAATATGTTTTTTATAGAAACTGTTTCCTATTTCAATACTGTTGTTTGTTTTCACAGGTTGGTCAGTTTCAAGTAATAGAGGCCACAGGGACTGCCTCTCTCAACATGTATCAGGTCCAGTGTCATAATTCAATCATCATGAGTTTTGATGTAGCAGCCACATGTCAGGCTCTGGCATTTGGTGACAGTGGAGGTACATTAATCTGATATGCTACAGTTTTTATCAATTCTTCTTTAGCAAGTTTTGACCATGTTTCTTCCATTTGCATAAATACTGTCTTTTCCTTTCAGTATAGGAATAAAAAATATGCTATTGTTTCTTTTTCTATTTCCTTTAGCAATTTTTGACCATGTTGCTTTCATTGGCATAAAAACAATTTGTTTTCTTTTCCTATCAGTATAGGTTTAGAAAATAGTTAAATGTTAAATATGCATATTCTTTAGTAATCTAAGATTACATTGGGGGTTACGATTCCCAGGCTGGCCAACTAAAATTACTAAACAGTCTTTTAAATGAGACTTTAAATCAAGATCCCATGTATGAGGGCTTAAACACTTGGCGCGCTAAAGAACCAGGAGAAGGTTCTACAATTGGGGCATCTTTCTGTATCTGTATCTTGCACAATCCTCAAAATCTAAAAATGACTAATATTCTTGTAGAGGACTCGCCCATATGGGCAACCGGTGGCATAAATGAATAAACTCAAATACACACAAAAACATAAGTAATCTGAGATGAAAAAAGCTGATATTGAACTTTTTGACTAGTCTTTCATTTTTTCATGCCAATATCGTCAGATTTGAACTTTTTTCAGAACAAAATGTTTTATGTGAGGTTTAAGATTTATTAAAATGCTAAAGTTATATGTAATTTTAATATTTTATCAATGTACATTTACTTTTGTCAATTTTTTGCAGGTTATCTACACCTATTTGCCACAGATGAAAATATTCAGTTTAATCCCTTTCATGAAGACACAGACCTTGCTGACCCAGTAAGTTAACTTTCATCAGTTACAAGTTCTCTCATATCAGTAGATAAATCAATAAATTTTTCGTTTGTTTGCTTTGTTAATTTTTAAATCACACCAACACTATAAAGGATAACTAAACAGTTTTACTTGTGGTGGAAGATGTCATGTGCCCCTACATGCATTATTAAGGCATAATCGGGCACCTGAGTAAAGCCACCATCCTTATACATAAGCTAGCTTGATAGCTTCCTCATGTGAAAGGATCCAAGTCCCTGATGTGGCGTGTACCCACAGTGGTGAATGGCAAGTGATTTGAAGTCCTCAATCTTAACTGATCAGCCATAGAGGCTTCACATATAGGATATGCTTATGGATTTGTAATTTATTAATTTAATACAAACTACATACATACTTGTGATGGCATTGTTAAGTTTATTTATAAGCATATGTGATAAGAAAATATATATATATAAAAAAAAATTTAAGACCTGTGCTTTTAAGTATTTACTTAGATTATAGACCGCCTCCATGGTCGAGGGGTTAGAGTCGATGACTTCTAATCCAGTTACCTCTCAGATGCTGTAAGTGCAAAAGGAACATTTATTAAAAACATAATCAGCTCATCTTCTATAATGTTCTTATCTTGTACTTTATAAATATATCTAAATATTTCAGGTTGAGCCTAGTCAGAATATTCATATCCATGACTTCTCTACACCTTACGCCATGGTTCCCATGAGTTATCCTGGTACAGGCAAACTTCTCTCTGATTGGCCAGAATACCTATGTGAAAAAGTTTACAGGTAACTTCTCCAGTTTTTATCATACAAGTAGATTGGACTGTCACATATACAGTAAACTTCACTTATAGCGAACACGGTTATAGCGAACTTCCGGTTATAGGGAACAATTTATTTTGGCCCGAATTTTGGCCTTCTTTATTTAATATAAAAATATATGGTTATAGCGAACACGGTTATAAGGAATTATCGCTTATAAGGAACTCATTTCTAAGTCCCAATTTAGTTAAAAGTACAGAAAATTACACTTTTATAACGAACTCCAAAATATTGGCTATCCGTAAATAGATCCTGCATTTTCAACGCACGGATTAAAACTCGGGCGAATGTACCGTTTATCGTTGTATGTACTTCACTACATCTATTCAAATGAATTTGTAAAGTTTTCTATTTTGGATATTTTTAGCATGAGCTGTTTTCACCAAGATAAAACGGTTATTTATTTATTTTCTTCAATAGTTTTGCTCGAGTAAAATAATTATAATAATTTATAATCGGTTTTCAACATAATCATGCATGCCTGCAAGCATGATCCATTGCAAACTGCAAAGTACGCTTGATTTAAATGAAAAGAAATCTATATCTTACATTAGTAAAAGTCACCCTTAAATTATTATAGAAGATATTCAGTATGAAAGGAAGGAAAAATCGAAAATCTCAATCATTGAAAGAAAACGAAAGTAGTTTAGAAACAAAATATTATATTTTAAGTGAAATTAAGATAAGGAGTAAAACTAAAACTGAAATAGCAATGATTTTCGAATTCCAAAAAGTACGCTCTCGGGTAGTGTGTCTAAAATATAAATATATGACTAATATTTCTATTTCTTAATCAAATTCTCGTCAAAAATGGCGGACAATGGTAAACAATCAGTTCGTTATATGTAAATCTGTTCGCTATAAAAACTCCTGATACAACAAACTAATTCGCTATATGCTTACAAGGAACTCCGGATATAAGGAACAGGTTTTGAATGTCCCAGTGAGTTGGTTATAAGCGGAGTTTACTGTAGTTTGCCGATTTAATGAATATGATATTGAATATTTGTAAAAGATAATTATATGCTTTTGAGTCATATTGCTTGAGTTGATTGTGCAGAGTTGCATTTCCATGAATGTGCAATTAATAATAGTTATACAATCCACAAGATTACAGGGGCGACTGCATCAATTGTCAGTACAGACAAGTGGAAATTTCCTATAATTTACTAGATAAATATCAAACAGACATGCAAAGAAATGCTTCAGATAAAAACAGAAAAGTAAGTCAAAATCAAATTTTGCCTGCCCTGAAGAATAGGGGTGTCAGGTAATTTTCCTTTTGTCAAATGTTTAAAGATAATCTAAACAATATGGGTGGCTTTATTTTTTAGCTCGACTATTCGAAGAATATGAGAGCTATTCTAGTCGCCCCGGCGTCGGCGTCAGCGTCCGCGTCGGCGTCTGCATTGGTTAAAGTTTTTTGTAAAGTCAAATATCTCAATTACTGCTTGAGATATTCAATTGAAACTTACAATACTTATTTATAGTAACAAGGTTCATCAGATTGACAAGTTTGATAACTCTGCCTACAATATTGACAGAATTATGCCCCTTTTTAACTTAGAAATTTTGGTTAAAGTTTTTTGTAAAGTCAAATATCTCAGTTATTGCTTGAGATATTCAATTGAAACTTACAATACTTATTTATAGTAACAAGGTTCATCAGATTGACAAGTTTGATAACTCTGCCTACAATATTGACAGAATTATGCCCCTTTTTAACTTAGAAATTTTGGTTAAAGTTTTTTGTAAAGTCAAATATCTCAGTTATTGCTTGAGATATTCAATTGAAACTTACAATACTTATTTATAGTAACAAGGTACATCAGATTAACAAGTTGGATAACTCTGCCTACAATATTGACAGAATTATGCCCCTTTTTAACTTAGAAATTTTGGTTAAAGTTTTTTGTAAAGTCAAATATCTCAATTATTGCTTGAGATATTCAATTGAAACTTACAATACTTATTTATAGTAACAAGGTACATCAGATTGACAAGTTGGATAACTCTGCCTACAATATTGACAGAATTATACCCCTTTGGAACTTAGAAATTTTGGTTAAAGTTTTTTTTGTAAAGTCAAATATCTTAATTATTGCTCGAGATATTCAATTGAAATTTAAAACACTCTTTTATAGTAACAATGTTTATCAGTTTGCAAAATTGCATAACTCTGCCTGCAATATTTGCAGAATATTTGCCCCTTTGAAACTTAGAAATTTTGGTTAAAGGTTAAAGGTCTTCAAAGATATTTACTTGAAACTTTACACATGCACTTAGGGTCATAATTGGAGGGTCATAATTGTATGTCACTGACCAAGTTCCATAAATTGCATTAAGGCTGATTCATATCCCCTTTTCTACTTAGTCTCTTGGTTAATGTTAACATGATAGTTTTACATATCTCAATAACTATTAAAAATATTTATTTAAAACTTCACATATGCATTTAGGGTCATAATTGTAGGTCACTGCAGACAATGATCCATAATTATGTCTCCCCCACCTCGGGGGGAGACATATTGTTTTTGCCCTGTCCGTCCGTCAGTCCGTCCGTCCGTCAGTCCGTCCGTCCATTCTTCGTTTCCGGACGATAACTAGAGTTCCTTTTGACCTACAGCTCTCAAACTTCATAGGATGAATGGTCTTATTGAGCAGATGATCCCTATTGTTTTTGGGGTCAGTAGTTCAAAGGTCAAGGTCACAGTGACGGTTTGGTCAATTTCTCGTTTCCGGATGATAACTAGAGTTCCTTTTGACCTACAGCCCTCAAACTTCATAGGATGATTGGTCTTATAGAGCTGATGATCCCCTATTGTTTTTGGGGTCAGTAGGTCAAAGGTCAAGGTCACACTGACTGTTGGTCAATTTCTCGTTTCCGGATGATAACTAGAGTTCCTTTAGACCTACAGACCTCAAACTTCATAGGATGATTGGTCTTATAGAGCAGATGATCCCTATTGTTTTTGGGTCAGTAGGTCAAAGGTCAAGGTCACAGTGACCGTTGGTCAATTTCTCATTTCCGGATGATAACTAGAGTTCCTTTTGACCTACAACCCTCAAACTTCATAGGATGATTGGTCTTATTAATCAAATGATCCCTATTGTTTTAATGGTCAGTAGGTCAAAGGTCAAGGTCACAGCGACCGTTGGTTAATTTCTCCTTTCCGGATGATAACTAGAGTTCCTTTAGACCTACAACCCTCAAACTTCATAGGATGATTGGTCTTATTGAGCAGATGATCCCTCTTGTTTATGGGGTCAGTAGGTCAAAGGTTAAGGTCACAGTGACCATTGGTCATTTTCTCATTTCCGGATGATAACTAGAGTTCTTATCAGTGAGGACATTTAACTATTATTGATATATCAGTGATATATCAGTTGTCTGGTTTTATATACTCTGTTCTTTTATCTCCATTTCCATTCCTGTTTCCATTCACAGTTATTCTCAGCAGTGGGGGAGACATGCGCTTTTTTACAAAAGCATCCTCTAGTTCTATCTTGCATTTAGGCTGATTTTTATCCCCTTTTTCAACTTAAAAATTCATGGTAAAGTTTTGCTTGTAAGCAAGGGTTTGTACCTTTTTTGGGACAATTTTATGCATTCATAATAATAAAGCAGTGATTAACTTGATAAAACATCTTAATAACAAGCCTTTGTACCTTTTCTGTCAAATTTATGTATTCATAGGTAATTAGTATTATTTTACTCATAGGTAATTAGTTTTATTTTACTCAATTAAACACCCTTGTGACATTACCTTCCGAATAGTCAAGCCAAAAATTAGCTCTTTTGTGAACTTAAAAAATTTAACATTATAAAGGCTCTTTTACTATCAAGCACTTAGAATAGTCGAGCATGCTGTCCTACCGACAGCTCTTGTTGTATGAAAAATTTCCCTCTGTATCTGTAAAATAGCCCTATAAGGAGCAATCTAATAAAAAAAAGGGGAAACATAGTGCATTTAATCTATAGGAAAAAAACAATAAATGTTCCGAATCAAATTAACCTTGAAATGTTAAGGATAAATATGAATAGGTAACAATAAGCAAATTTCAGAAGTTTTTATTTATTTCAAAAACTATGGGATTGAATTGCTGCAAGAATTCAAAATTGGCAATTAATATAAGTTAATGACGTTAAGCATCGTTTTCTTATGCCAGTATTTATTTCTTTTTATAAGGAAGCCCAAGCAAATTGATTCTGAGATATTACGCACTATGAAAGTGTATCACAATGTTGGTTATGCCCCAAATCCTGGGAAGGAAAGAAGAAATCAGATCCCATACACAAAGGGTACAGAAGGCACGGCAAAGGGGAAATCTAACATACCAGAATCACCCCTGGGCCGAGGTAAGCATGAAGAATGTGTTTTGTTTATTTTCAGTATTTTGTGCACCCTTTAATGAACTCTTTTTTAAAACTTTATTAAAGGGACTCCCCTGAGTTTTAAATTTTATGTTTTTAGGACTTTTTTTACCTCAGTAGAGCTATTTTAATCATAAATAAACCAAATTTGGAAAAAGTTGTCAAAATTGCCAAACTAGGAATTTTGACACCAGTGGGACATATTACAATTTCAAGTGATTCAGAATGGGCCTGTTAACAGGACCTGTTGAAAGATTGAAAAATGCCAAAAAAATACAAGCTTTCATTTTCTGGTTTACTAGGTTAGTAACAGTATTTCAGTAAATATAAGCAGTAGTTACCTGGTTATAGAGAATATTTATATTTTGAATATTGCATTTGGTGTTCTCTGAGTGAAATATATTTAAAATATAGCATTTGGTATACTGTTAGTGAAATATATTTCAAATACAGCATTTGGTGTTCTCTGGGTGAAATATATTTTAAATATAGCATTTGGTGTTCTCTTTGTGAAATATATTATTATCTTAGACAGAAAGAAATAAATAACCTCTTTATCATATTTATTATAAATATTATTCTGTATTTGATTTATTTAAGGAGATGACCCATTTATGGCGATACCAAAGCGATTTAGAAAGGTGGATCTTAAGTATTCAAAGCTGGGCTTGGAAGATTTTGACTTCAGACATTATAATAAAACACATTTTGCTGGACTGGAGATTCATATACCTAATGTTTATTGTAATAGCATGTTGCAGGTATGTTGATATATCTTATACTTACATTTACATGTAATTAATAAGTAATTTGTAATCATACTGTGTAATCAAAATTTTACATGTAATTGATCCATATATTTATCATTTATGATTGTAAAAAGTTACCTTTCTAAAATTAATCTGCTTTCTTGAAACAACGCGTTTAGTATAATTGTGTTTGAGTGACACTAACACTTTGAAGGTTATATAGCGACTTTCCAGCTTCACTGGTGGAGGAATAAGAGATTAATACACGGCAGAGTAGGGCCGGAAGGTGATAATCGGCCCGCAAAATAAATAATGGCCCCGAGGGCATTATTTATTTCAGGGCCGATTATCACCTGCCGGCCCTACTCTGCCGTGTATTAATGTCTTTAATACACTTGGTAGATCTAATAGTAGAATTTTTCTAAAAAAATACTTTGGAATTTCTTTCGTTGAAATTCCTGTCTGCATTTCTACCGTAATGTACAGTACAGTAACTTCCATAGAGTTGTTTACTTTTTGTATGTTCAAAGTACACTACTGTACTGTAAAATCTATATTTCGTTTTTTCGGAATGAATTTGTCGTATTATTTCTTTAAATTTCAATAGTAATAAAACTGTGTGTGTACGAAATACGCTTAAGCTTTCATAATAAAATCAAGCGATTCATGCTTAAAACCTACTTTCACTTTTATAGTTTACTGTTTGATGACGTAAAATGTGACGTCATTGTTTCACTTTGTGCACGTGCACATGTTCAGCGGGCTGATAACTAGTTCTCGGCCCCGGGCCGCAAACTCATAATAGGTCACGTGACACTCATAATCAGTTGAAATCATAGGCGATTTTGTTTCTATATATAGTAACAAGTGTATTTATACCTCAGGTGCCCTGACATGCATTTTTTCAGGCACAAATGGGCACCTGAATGGAACCATCAGCGTTCCATAAGCTAACTTGCAACTTCCTCATGTGAAAAATTTTAAAGTCCCTGGCAACATTCAATCCTACAGTGGTGAGGGAAAAATGGTTTGAAGTTAACAACATTCATCACTTGGCCATGGATTCCTCTTAGCAAACAGTATACCTCTCTTTCACAAAATAATTCAACAAAACAAGAAAAACTTGAAGCTATAGGGATGTGTTGCAGATAAATTTGAAGTCAATGACTTTAACCCCTTAAGCCTCAAAGTAATCTATATTTTACTTTATATTATAATTTTCAGATATTTTACTTCATTGAGCCACTAAGAGTTAAGTTACTGAACCACCTGTGTGATAGAGAATTCTGCCTGTCTTGTGAACTGGGTTTCCTATTTCATATGTTAGATAAACAGAAAGGTCAGACTAGTCAGGTAAAACTATATTTTTAAATCTTTTGCAAATATTCTAGTGTTTTTGTATGAGGTGAAATAGTCTGTAAGTATCTTTTGTTTGGAATTATGATTTAATCATTTTTGATATGAAGGAAAAGGATCAAGTTTGGACCTTGGTTGCAAGTGGTCTTCAATAAAAGTTATGGGACAGGCAAGTTTAACTAATAGTATTGTGGTCACTGTTTTTATCTCCTTTTTTCTTCCACACATGGACATGAATATGTATTTTCTACATTTATATGAAAAATTTACTTATTTTGAAAACTGTATTCAGGTTTGACTAAGTGTTCTGTCTGCTCTATTAATTGATTATTTATATTTAATTATTTTGAGTACAGACTTCTTTTAAGCAAAAATCTGGAAAAAGAGTGATCTTTGGAAGCAGTAAAATCAGCACAATTACATGAAAATTGCAGACTCTGTTTGATTGAGTCTGTACATGAGTCTGTTTGATTGAGTCTGTACATGAGGGATAATGAAAAAGGGGAACATCTCTTATGCTCCCCTAGCACTGGCTTGAGCGGCACTTAAGAGAAGTATTCAGTTATCAACGCTCAATGTGCTGCAGTTTAAGACTTGTTACATCAGATATTCACTTTAAATTCTGAAAATAGGAGTAGACCAATTCAGATTCGTTGTAAATAAACCAAAAAAATGATTTATTCACTCTGGAATTGATATAATAATGTGTTTTATAAAAGACTAAATTAGGTAAAATTAGCATTCATGGTGGGCCAAAGTTGTAAGACCTGTAATTTTATCAATTTCAGGCGAGTAATTTTTTGAGGGCATTCCGTACCTTGCCTGAGGCTGCAGCGTTGGGTCTTGTACTAGCAGAGAATGAGGAAGTGGCGGGACGGACAAATCTCGGACGATTGATCCAAAGCTGGCAGAGGTTCATGCATCAGCAGATACATTCTGTAAGATTCATGCTAATTTTCTTGAAAAAAAGTTAAAAGTGAAATAAATGTATTGTAAAGTGAACAAAGTAAATAATTTACACATTGCAAGCAGCACCTGCAACCCACGTAAATTATCAAAATAGCCCTGACTGCATAAGTAACGCACTAGAAAAAGGTGATAAATACTGCAAAATCAGTTCTTAATCCCACATAATATGTTAATAATTACTTGAATCTTAAATCTTTCTATTTTTCTTTAAATCTTAGACATTCTTCTCAAGTTTAATTTTCTTGAAATATTTTGGCTCATCTCCAGCCATGCAGCTTTAAGAATATTGAATTTTTTTTATCTCTACAAGGAAACCTCACCAAGGCCTATGATAGAAAATAAGCTGGAGGTGCCCGAAGTTGAGAAAGAAGAAACAGTCGTTGAAGGTGCCACAGCAGAAGCTCCCCCGCCAGTAGAGGAACCTGAAAAACCTGTAGAGGAGAAGGTAGAAAAGGAAAAGGAGGTGAAGAAAGAGGAGCCAAAATCATCAAAGTCCAAGAAGAAAAAGAAAAAAGGCAAGAAGGATAAAAAAGAGGATAAAGAAGCAAAAAAAGCTGCTGCTACAGAGACTACACAGGGGAGTGTCACAGAACAGCCAGCAGAGAAACCTGAGGGGGAGGGTACTGAAACACCTGTGGAGTCTCCAAGAGAAGAGAAAGAAAAGTAAGATTTGACTTTCCAAGGCCCATAACTCTAACTTTGATTTTGACAGAATTAATTGCCCTTTTTGAACTTAAAATATTCTACATTATTCAGGCCATTGTTTTGCTATCAAGCTCTGAGTATAGTCGAGCATGCTGTCTTACTGCCAGCTCTTGTTTAACTCTAGGATATGTGATATCATTTTGTTCACATGAAAGTTCTTGAAAGAGTAAAAGATTGCCAGAAAGTTTACAAAAGATTGACCAATGAGCTTGTCTTTGAAGGTATATGCTTTAAAATAATACCAAGGTATTATTTTGTAATTACATAACTGCAGAACATGTCTTAAATCTACTGTTTTGATAGGTCAGTTTACAGCTACGAACCAAAAACATCCAATTAGATATTCAGAGGTTAAGAATCAGTGTCTACTCTTTATTCACATAATCTTGCTCAGTGATAAATAATTATTCAGTTACATGTATTTTGTTTTTACAGGAAAGATGGGTCTGTGGTCAACGATATATTTGGTCTGGACACCGTGACAACATTGAGGTGTCGCTGCGGCCAGGAAAATACGAGGCAGAACACTACAACACTTGTGAATCTCAATTATCCCGACTGCTCTGGACAAGGTAACACTGAAGGGAAATTTAATACATATATTCTATATTGGACCCTGTATAGTCCATTATTACATATATTGGACTGTTGGGTGAATTTGACCTTTTTCATGTACTGTCAGAAATATATAAGGCCCTTTTTAACAAAAGTATCGGAATTATATCTGTACAGAGCTAATAAAATGAAACATACTGATATTTTTTGTCAGAATATACTATTTGGTGACATTTTTCATTTCCTGAAAATGATTATGATATAGAACAAATAGGTTACATTGTTCTGTTCAATATGGGATATAATTGGATGAGTGCACAGTCTAAAAGTTCCCTTATTGTAATGGTGAGTGCTAAAAAGTGTCGTACAAAAATGGAACAGACTTATGTTTCTTGTTAGAATATATTGTCTGGTCACACTTGTCTTCAATATGAGTGAGGTAGAGAAGTAGGTTACATTTATGCATTGTTCTGTACAATATGGGATATATTTGGCTAAGTACACAGTTGAAAAATTCCCATACTGTACAGGTAGGTGCTAAGTGACCTACATATACATGTATAAAGTTCAACCCTAATTTTTCGGACTTTCGGGGATTGAAAATTTACTTCAAATAATCCATGGGTTCGAATAACTGAAATCCGAATATTGTGATTAGACGAAAACTACTCCCTTTTGGCCAATCATAGCAAAAAATTACCGTTTACAACAAACTTGTTCGGGAATTTGAATAAAGGGTTGTGGAATAACCGGGGTCGGACTGTATATTGAGGTGGAACTGTTATTAGAAGAGAGGCACAGTCGAACTCCGTTCGCTCGAACTCGGAGGGCCTGTGCAAATTTGTTCGAGAGATCGGTAGTTCAAGCCAACCGAGGTTGAACTATTATTACGTTGATCATATGCCTAAAGGTTTTCCTAGCTTACATTCCGGACCTCTCTCGAATGATAAATGCGTTCAATCTATAATTGTTTGTTAGTACATCTGTTCGTAGAATATTTCATTTCAGAATTATTATCCCAATGTTATAAATTAAGTATTAACAGTTACGGCTGTGTTAATCTATAATTCCCCATACAAATAAAATTGGGGGTTTTTTGGGGTTGAAATTTTTCATTGGGCAATACACCAAACTTGTTGAACAATGGTTCAAAAATATATTATATGTTTTATAATGGGATGAATTTTAATTTCAAAAGAAAAAACAATACAATATTTAAATTAAAAAACATTTACCAGCAGCATCTATTTGTATCATTTACCCTAAAATTAAACACACATACAAGTAATCATTCTATAATTAGATAACACTGTTTACGATTTCACTTTACAAGAACCACGGTTTTTGTAATTAAAGCCGTCCGGGTAAACGTCAATTCTTTTTTGGCATGCATTTTTCATTTTATTTCACCAAGTTATTTTCTTTTTTATTCGTTACCCAATAAATGGCAAAATCAAACAATATTATTCCATACAAATTTAAATCGGTTACAAACACCTCTTATTTTGTATCAATTAACCTTAATTACCTTTGTCAACGATCACGAGGTCGTTTTAAAAACAATGTGTCCGCCCACACTGTCATTTATTTAGGAACAAAACCGACTTGGTCCCTTTTTGTGTTCGAACCGAAAAGGGGTGTGATTTTCGCTATATTTTCTGCCGAAGGGACCAGAAATCAGGTTCGAGATTCGAGCGATCGGTGTTCGAGCGATTCCGAGGTAGACCAATATATATTTTAATATAGGAATTTTGCCCGGGGACTGGGCGATGAGTTCGACGAAGGGAAAGGTATTCGACGATCCGAGTTCGAGCGAACGAAGTTTAACTGTATTTGATTTCTGGAAAAAAAAGGGTTAATTTGTTTTTCTTTTTTTTTTTTTTTAAGGTTTTTAAACAAGGGACCAGTCCCAAAGTGAGTTTTTGTTTCAGGTTTTTGGAACACATCTGACGCTGGAAAACAGAACACAAAAAAGTTGGTGGCAAAAAAAATTGTGCTAAATATCAAACAACATGTTAAAAAAATATTTTTTATAATCATTGATCTTTCTGTTTCTTTTTTAAAGCCTCCCTGTGAAGTCACAAAGTTGGACAGGGTTTGAGCTTTTGTGATCGCTTTTCGTCCGGTCTGTCCGTCGTCCGTCCATCTCCGTCCGTAAACTTTTTATTTAAATTTGACAATCTCCTAATAAACCCTAAGGGCCAATTTTCATCCCAAACTTTCACAGGAATGTTCCCTTTGGTGGTCACCTTTTAAAATTGTTCAAAGAAATTTAATTCCATGGCAGGGAACCATGGCAACCAAATGAAAAAACTTTTAAATTCTTTTCTTTTTAAAAAAACCCAAAAGAGCTAAGAGGCTTAAGATATTTAGCTGAAAAACATCTTCTAATGAGTGTCTACCAAGTTTGTTCAAATTAAAAAGCCCTGGGGTATTGATTTTTTGGCCCGCGCCTAGGGGGTCATTGATTTTTCCCATTATGCCATATAGTAAAAACTTAAAAAATCTTCTTTTTAAAAGAAAACTCAGGAGCTAGAGCTAAAGGATATTTAGCAATGAAACATGTTCTTTAATGGGTGTCCTACCAAATTTGTTTTAAATAAAAGCCCTGGGGTCAAAATTTGGCCCTGCCCCCCGGGGGTCATTGATTTTCCTTTATGGTGGTATAGCAAAAAGTTAAAAAAATCTGTTTTTGGAAAAAAGGACCCAAAATAGCTAGAGTTTAGATATTAAGCATGAAACATTTTCCCTAGTAAAGTTCTTACAAAGTTTCTTTCAAATAAAAGCCCTGGGGTCAAAATTGGGCCCCTGCCCAAAGGGGTGTCATTGTTTTTTTAACTATTTGTATAGTAAAATCTTAAAAAAAATCTTTTTAAAAAACCCAATGAGACTAGGAGCTTAGATGTTTAGGAGGAAACATCTTTTTTATGGATATTGGTCCAAAACAAGTTTGGTTTCAAATAAAAAGCCCTTGGGGGTTAAAAGGGTCCTGCTGGGGGGGGGGAGGAAGCAGGGGGGAAATCATTGTTTTTTCATTATATGTGTGCGTAAAAACTTAACATCATTGTTAAACATTTTCTAATGGGTGTCTTTCAAGTTTTGAAAAAAAAAAGCCCTAGGGTTTTTAAACTGGCCCCGCTCCAGGGGCCTATATACAGGTGAGCGACCTCGGGCCATCATGGCCCTCTTGTTGTTTATGTGTATTAAAGAAAGCAGATCTAGGGAGTTATTTTAAATTTAGTCTATAGACGTAGCATTGCAATTTGTTTACTCTTTTGTCAGATTGATCTAAAAAAACTTAAAATAAGTGTACAGTGTAATGCTTTGTTGGATTTTACCATGTTTCATTCAGTCACCATAATCATTTTTTTTTCTGCATAATTTTCTGCATATATTTGCATAATATGTATATATAAGTTATAAGTAACAATCTGTTGTATTTGTTAATATTTGTAAATTGTACTAAGTGATTATTAATAATCTCTTTTCCAATTATTGTGTAAAAATAAAAGAATAAAAGCATTATTCATTAGAAATACATTGCAGTTACTTCCCTTTGATCAATGTTTATAATTTTTACATTTTTATGGACTTAACCCTGCATTGCATTAGAACTTTCCATTGTTATTATAAGGGTTTCTTATCAAAATTTTGAAACTGAGTAGTTAATATTAAAGAGCCTGGTATTTTCCACTATCAGTCATTGAGTTAAATACAATCTTCTAATGTGTGTGTGTGGGGGGGGGGGGGGGGGAGAGAGAGAAAATATTGTTGTTTTTTTTTTCATTAAAGATATTGTATTCTCATCTTTGAGAATAAATAATTTTATTGCAGAAATATGCAATTCTAACTTGAAATAAACGATGTAAAAACCACATATGGAAAGATGCATTCACTATTATAGGTCAGGTAAAGTTTGACCATGATGTAACTTTTTTCATTACACAAAATGACATCTTGATATGCTGAACTCAAATTTTAAGATATTTTGTACACCTGATCATTTCAGCAACAAAGTAAAGAAGTGCTCACACTGCCAGATGTGTTAGCTTTAAACTGCCAGCTGGAGAATCCGAGAGATCTGGAGTTCTGGAAGATACAGCTTATGGTGAACTTTTCAATATTGTATCAGTCTTTTTTTTTCGTCTACATTTATAGGAGTTTATTTGTCTTGTAAGGTCCATTATCTAGTAAAAGACTAATTTTGGTTACAAAAAATAATACATTCATGACCATGTTTTCTAAAATGACTCAAGTAGTGGTTATAAGTACTTAAAGGGACTCCACATCGGTTTCTTGACGTGACTGGGCTTGAAATATTACTTCAAGATGTTTATACCACTTGATGTTAGTCAGTACCAAATTTAAAGATTAATAGTACTTTAATCAATTCCAGGGGGGGGAGGAGATGGGGAGGGGATGCCCCAAATCCATTACCAATAACATGTGTGCTAAATTCCATGCCACTTGTTCTCTCTGTTTTTATCAAAGTGATTAATTTTTGCTGTACAAAATGAACTAAAAATGAAAAGCATAATTATTATAACTTAAAATATGCAAAGCTTTGCACTAAATATTGATTGTCAATTTAATTCTGAGTATATTTCTTTATCATCTGTTTCAAATTTTTCCTTTTTAAGTGCACAAGTAGATCAATTTAAGATTTTTAAATTTTATGTTTTTAATCTTTTGAACCTCAGTGGGGCTTCTTTAAAATCTTATAAAAATGTTATCTCTCACATGCTATGACAGTTTGGTATACATGTATGTTGTATGTTACAGTTATTAAAGCAGAAAGATGAAGGTGAGAACTCATCATCAACATCATCATCCCCTATCCCACTACAGTCAACTACGGTCATGTGTAGATATGGTAGAAAATGTACAAAGAAAGGCTGCAGGTTTAGGCATGAGCAAGATAATAGGTATGTTAATAAAGAATAACGAATGTTAAGGATGTTTACTTCAAACCACTTGTCTCTCTTTGCTGTAGGTCAGAGCCCCGTCTTTGGATGTCTCATGTTAGAAAGCTATCCAGCTAGATTACTGAATGTCAGTGGTCCTAGATAGATACCAGTTTGTGCCTTAGATAATGTACAGAAAGGCACCTGAGATCTTCCTCCACCAATAAAGCTGGAAAGTCTTCATATACCTATACTGTGTTGGTTCAACGTTAAAAATACCTTTATAGTAGTTTCAGGGGAAAGATGTTGTTTTTTTCCTGAGCAAGAAACTGTACACTCATTGCTTAATACTGGTTGGTTCACATCTGAAAGTGTTTCAGTAAGCTTATAGCTTCCAACGCACAATCAAACTAAAATAAACTAGTATAAACTAAACTAAATTTTCAGTCAAAGATGGATTAATTTTGGGGGGCAGGATTTTGTAAAGGGAAAACTTGGCTAATTAATTCAGGTTAACAGTTTGATATAATCATACTGTTTTGTATATTATCTTTGATTGATGAATCAGCAATTACAGTCAGATATGCATCAAGCTTATGTCGGAGATTTAAGAATGTTAAACTCTCTCGTAAATTTATGGAAACAGCTTGCTTTTATTACATACACAGGTTTTAAGTCACGTTCTCAGTTTTTCTATGTCAAACTGTCTGAGTTATATTGGTATATTATTTTTGTTCACTGTATTTTTTGTTGTTTTTTGTTTTGTTTTAGTTTTGTGTGTTAAAGCTGCACACTTGCAGATGAGTTTAGAAATTATTTAAATAACAAAATAAAAAAAAATTCATCAAACTCAAAAGTTTTCAGAAATATTAAAAGAAAAAGTTCACTATCAATATGATTTATTGCATGTGTATGGTAGAATTCACTATTTTATCGTCGTATTTCTACACAGTTTCTATGGCGAGCTTTGACAATATTTCAACAAATCATAAATGCAAGGTATATGTATGGTGAATACCTGTGCAAAACCATGATAAATTGAAATGTTATAAAATCATTTAGGATTGCTACTCTTAAAGTTGAAGTTTAAGTTCTTTAAAGTTGTAAACAATACTGTAATCTTTGTCCAGAAAATTATCAAGTACCAGTCAATTTTACCCTTCCCATCCCTACCACCCACCCATCTTTAGGACGGTGTGGGGGAATATCAGGAAATAGAGCCATCTTTTTACCCTCAGTCTGTCCCTGCATTGCTGGGACAATGCTGTGGGTGTGTTGGTTTTTTTGGGCAGGTTGATCCTGTGGTTTTATTGAGACATGTCACATGACCAATTTGAAGTGCAAGGTTATTTAAATTGGGATTTTACCACTTTAAATAGGGAGGGGGTGGGTATGAACTAATAATACCAAAGTCAGTCTACACAACTTTCTGATTATAAGGTTAGATGCTCGAGATTTGCAATTGATTGGTGCATTAATATAATGATAATGGTCTCTCTTTTTCTTGTAGCTCCTGGTTACAAGATGACATCATGAAGATACACACAGATGACGAGAATGATCCAGTATGGATACCATTTGGTCTACAGGTTAAATTAGAGAATGGTAAACTGAAAATAGAGGAGTTCCCTGATGATGAGCCATTACCAGATGATCTAGGTATGTTGGTCTTGTGTTATTTTGTTAGTTGGATTGTATTGGGTTAATCGAAGAGCTATATTGGCCTGTTGATCCAGGTATGTTGGTTTGTGTTATTTTGCTGGTTGGTTTGTATTGGGTCATTCGAAGGGCTGTATTGGCCTTTTGATCCAGGTGTGTTGGTCTGTCTTCTTTTGCTGGTTGATTTGAATTGGGTCATTCAAAGGGCTGGTTTGGCCTGTTGATCCAGGTATATTGGCCTGTTTTATTTTGCTGGTTGATTTGAATTGGGTCATTAGAAGGGCTGGTTTGGCCTGTTGATCCAGGTATGTTGGTCTGTGTTATTTTGCTGGTTGATTTGAATTGGGTCATTAGAAGGGCTGTATTTGCCTGTTGATCCAGGTATGTTGGCCTGTCTTATTTTGTTAGTTGGTTTGAATTGCGTTTTCGAAGGGCTGTATTGGCCTGTTGCATAATACAGTGATAGTAACTGTAAGTTTTTATTTGTCAATGCGAAGAGCTATGTTGGCCAAACTAGTAGGTTTGTATTGGCTCATTTGGATTATCATATTGGCCTTCTGTATGTAATAGTCTATAGACTGGCTAATTATAAGGACTGTATTGACCTCATGCATGATGCAGTGTAAGAAAGTTTATATTTGTCAGTTGTAATTGCTAAGTTGGCCAGGCGTGTAGGTTTGTATAGGCTCATTTTCATTATCATTGGGCTATTGTGCGTAACAGTCTATTGGCTCATTATAAAAGATGTTTTGGGCTAGCCTATGGAATATTATCCTGTTTGCAGAATTGTATTGGCTCATTATAATAATTCTTTTATTTTATACTGAAGAATTAATTCCAACAGTTTTCAAGCTAATGTGAACCCTGACGTGTTAAACATTTTAAAAGCTTTATTCATCTCTTTTTTTTAGATCCAAACACAAAATATTACGAGTTGCATGGTACAGTATCCCATATCAAGGACAGTAAGGGTGGCGGCCATCTTGTCAGCCATATTAAAGTGGGAGAAACGTTCCACCAGAGGAAAGAAGGTGTAACAACCACACAGTTTTATCTCTTTAATGACTTCTCTATCTCAGATGTGGAAAAAGTGAGTTTTCTTTTAATTATCAAGTTGATACATTTTTAGCTCGATTAGGAGCTATTGTACACACCCAGGCATCAGTGTCACACTTGGTTATATTTGGTATCTCCAAAACTACTGAAGGGAATGCGTTGAAACTTCACACACTTATTTTAGAGCCGAAATAGAAGGTCGCTGTTCATAACTGTGACATGGATTTTGACAGAATAATGACCCTTTTTGAATTTAGAAAATTTTACATTATCCTGGCTCTTGTTTTACAAATAGTCAGGCAATTTGTCCTACTGACCTTGGTGTTTTGAGCACTGTGTGTTTGAATCCCACCAAAAACTTTTGGTTTGTCATGTGAGAAAGCTATCCAGGTAGAACATACCATATATCCAAGTTTTTTTTGCTAGTATCTAATTTTCACTTTATTCACCTGCAATGAATATAATGAAAAATAGATTCGCTAAATTTTCCTTCCAGCAGAATCACTAAAAAATTTAATTTGCTTCAAAAACTGCCGAAATCACGAAATTTGCAGTACACGAAAATAACCTGATTTATAATATGGGGTTCTACCTGAAATAATGCATGGAAGGGGGGTTGGGTTTGGGGATCTCCATAATATTATTAACTATACAGTGTTTGGTAAAAGTTTAGATATAGGTTTGGTTCAAATGTTTTGATCTTGTCTCCATTTAGATTGTCTCCCTTTACTTAAAAATGTCATTTCTGTCTGATTTCTTCTCTAGATTATGATTGATTTATTTTTATTGTTTTTTGTCTACTGCTGTTACTATCCCAGAATTTTCCCATTTATTATAGGGAAATGCCACTGGCTTAAATTGTGAAGAAGTAGACAGCATTTTGGGAAAGTTTAAAAAGTTTTAGTTTAAGAAAAAAAAAAAAAAACGTTAAATATGATGTTAAGTAAAAATAATTCAAACTTTTCTCACACCTTTGATTTAATTTAGCTGCTCTTGGGATTTTTTTGTAGACTTGAAAATATTTGTATATTTACAGGAAGAGGCTGTCCGGTTTAATCTGGAATGGAGGGTACCTTGTACACTCTACTTTATTCGTAGAAACATCAAACAGTTCTATGATATCACAGGTGAGTCTGACCAACTGGCTCTTAACTCTTTATTTCTATTCTAGTGTATTTTAGGAGAGACCAAATACATGTAGCTTATAATATTAGTAGTTAGAAGGGTTAGAGTCAATGACTTCTAATCCAGTTACCTCTCTGGCATGGGTTCGATCCCCGGGAGATGCTTAGGTAGTTTAGCGCGGAGGAAGGTAGTCTAGTACTGGTGTAACTCTCCAGGGGTGAGTAACCAGAAGCTTTCCTTAAAATCACGCTAACGAAAGCGTTAGCGATCGCGTAACGAACACGTTAGTTATTTTTACGATTGTTTTTGTTGCATAACCAGACAGCATCGTTACCATATCGTTAATCAGTCGTTGGTAAAATTCATTAACGAAATCGTTGTGTAATCGTTAAGGGTATACACAACATTTTGGCACCACATGTTATTAACTTTTCCTGCATAGATTACATTGCATGTACAAATAATTGTTTATAAATTATTTATAAATTGTTTAAAAATGTTTTTACAAATGTACAACCATATATCTGTGAACGCACAACTGCTTCAAAGAAACAGTTGACACTCTTTATAAATCTTTTTGTTTGTTTGTTTGTATGTTTGTTTGTTTGTATGTATGTATATCATACGTTCGCAGTAAAACGCATCTAACGAAATCAATCCTAAGTCGTCTGATATACAATACGATACAACCTGTAAAACCTGTTAAGACCGAAATATTCTGCATCTTAAAGATTAGGCAATGAACTTATAATGTTAAACTTTATTGTATTGTATTGTATCGATACAATACAATACAATACAATAAAGTTTAACATTATACAACGTTCTAGCAAAATATATAGACAGGAAACAACTGAACATTTTGGATGTGCAACAAAATAGAAAAGGAGAGACTAGATATAAGTTCATTGCCTCATCTTTAAGATGTAGAATATTTCGGTCTTGACAGGTTATATGTGTGTGATGAAAAAGAGTAATACACTATTTAAGAGTAAATGTTAAAGTGCAAAGTAAATTAAAAACAATAACACTTGGATACTTTTCGAGATAAATATACAATGATAGAAAAAAGTAAAATAATCTCTTATCTGCTAAATAAGTAATATAAATATATGATTTGATATTTCTTTGTGATGAAATGTACATCAATAAAGATTTATACACAATTTAAGAGACATTGTTAATTATATTTCCTTTTAAAGGCAAAGTATCATTTTTTTAATAAATGTGAATTTTTTTTTTAAGAATAAGGTAATAAAATAGTTTAAAACTTAATGATTATTGGCCAATGGCAATAATATCTTCGCTTATATCTTAATCGATGCTTGCGAAGAACTCTTTCAAAAATATTGACGCTAAATAGTAACGTAATTTTTGTTTTGATTTTAATGAATGAACTGCTTTTTCTTTTAAAACGTTCTTTACATGACCTTTGTTACACACTGGTGAAAATTTGAAAATTACATTGGGAAACAAAGCAAGTTTCGATTAATTATCTTTACTTTTCATGAAATAGAGGTAAACCATTAATATAAACCATATGAAACGTATATAATAGTTTTATTAAAATACTCAGATGAATTTCATTATAACCAAAAACGTCAAAATTTATCCATATACTGTGTAATGCGTTCATTGTACATGAATGTGTTTATGCTGAATTCCTTAATTTCACTTTGTACATAGAACTAGTATAAGGTATAAGTGTTTTGAGTATTAAAAACTTGAAACTTTAATGTAATATTATATATATTTGATTCCATACATGAAAGAATGTTATGCGTAGTTAAACATGCATTGTTTAGAGAAATAAGGAAATATGAGGAAATGACACAGATACAAGAAAATACTATCACAGAAGATAGTGATCAACAAGTCGTGTATTAATGAAATAAATCAACCTCCTTAGAAGCATTCAAATATTTGAGAGTCCAAAGTATGTCAGTTTTCTAAATAATTGTCTGCGGAATGAAAAAACAACATCATTTGTATAAAGATACATTTGTATTTGGAATTATTCTAAAAATCATTTACGAAAGAAATGCTCACTCAAGTTTAATGAGTACAGTATGCGCCATTTATTATTATTGTTAAACTTAGCGTTAAAGGTAAATTCTAATGTATATTTACAGAAATTTCGTTTGGATCTGTGAGTTATTTATTGTTTATGTGAACTAAATTATAAAATTAAAAGGAATTATGACAAAATGAAAACTTATTTTGATATTCATCCGTTCTCTCACTACATACCATTGGATGGGCATAATGTTACTTTAACGTATTATTTTGAAAATGAATGCAGTAATAATGATAATAATAATAATAAATAAATGAATAAATAATTAAATAATAATAACTTTACACATTAAGACATATACAGATTGTAACACCATATTAAAGAACTTATTATCAGGAAAATAGAAAGAAAATTCGCTATAAGAAATAATATATACTCATAAAAAGTTTATTGAAAGAGCTTCACACGTTGTTTTTCCTTCAACGAAGGTCTAACGTGTACTCCGAGGTATTCGTTATTTAATGACAGTTTCGTTACAATTTTTGGTATTACGAACGTTTTGGGTTAGAGGGTAAATTACTAACTAGAGCTTAACCAAGGCTTAACGATGATTGTAACTCTAACGAATGCTTCTGGTTAATCACCCCAGAAACGATGGTTAGGAAACTATCCGCCTGTATAACTGAGAAACTGTTGGAAAAAGGCGTAAAATGAAACAAACAAACACCATGTTTGTTGATTTTTTTTGTGTTGATGTTTGAATGTATTCGAAGGACCGAAGGCTGAGTTTCTTACATGTACTAATTTTACATTCAATTTCGCCACAATGAGGCCAAAAACATTTAAGTTCATAAAACACATTTTGATCATCTGGTTAACAAAATTGGAATGAGGTCACTAAGAAACACCTTTTATTCACAGACTGTTACTAATTCAATGTATCTATAAAATTTATAAATGCAGCTTAAACTTGACTATTTGAAGAATAGTGGGGTTTGAAGAATAGTGGGACAATCCTACAATGTCGGGGCTTTCCCACGATGCTGGGGCTATCCTACAATAGCTGGGCTATCCTACACATGTCGGCATTCACATACATGTACAAGTTCATATCTGATTAGCTTGGCAAGATATTCACTTTAAACTTCTCACCTGTATGAGTAAAAATGTTAAATAGGTGTCTAAGTACCGTAAAGGGTGCGTCCATGGATGAGGGGTTAAGTTTGTTGACTTTTTAATCACTTGCCTCTCACTGCTGTAGGTTCAAGTGTCTCCAAATCCTCTCATGTGAGAAAGCTATCCAGCTAGCTAACCGAACATCATTGGTTCTTCTGTGCCTAAAATAATGCAAAAAGGGACACCTGAGGCTGAGGTTTTCCTCCACCAGTAAAGCTGGAAAGTGGTTCTTTTGAGATACCTGCTTGTGCCTCAAATAATTTATATAAGGGCAGCTGAGGTCTTATCCTCTTGTAATATTGGAAAGTTGCCATATTTCATATTTTTTCCCCTTGACTAAATGACATTCATCAAATGTCTCTCAAATTTCTCTGCTCTGTTCCCTATTCTCTACAGGGACAGTGTGACTCAAAACCCAAGAAAACAACAAAATAAAAAAATTTCCTTTGTCAATACAAGTATCCTTTAAATTGAAATTGTCACTTATAAAATTAATGGTCTTTTAAGGTCGTTTTCGGGAGTTTTCATATAGATATGTACAATCATATAGGCAGAATTAAAGTTGTTCAGTAGAATTTCTTTAAACTTGGCATGTTGTTAGAATATAGGCATGCTTGTGCTTGAATTTTTCTACAAAAGGTTAATTTAGGTCTCTAAACTGTACAATTGAAATTGAAAAGTTGACCATTCTGTGACCACCACAGTGTCTGCGTGACTTACTACCTGTCTACTGGACAAAAACAATATGAGCCGTGTCACGACAAAACCAACATAATGGGTTTGCGACCAGCATGGATCCAGACCAGCCTGCGCATCCGCGCAGTCTGATCAGGATCCATGCTGTTCGCATACAGACCCTATAACAAGTAAAGCAACTGATAGCGAACAGCATGGATCCTGATCAGACTGCGCGGATGCGCAGGCTGGTCTGGATCCATGCTGGTCGCAAACCCATTATGTTGGTTTTGTCATAACACGGCTCATATGTTCAATACATAGCAATGTTTATCTGAAGCAGAGATATCATCACATAGCTTTATTGTCGCCTTAGTGTAGTAATGGGATAACTCCTTATATAAAATAATAGGAGTTAACCTGTTATTGCACCAAGGTGACAGTATCTACTCAGTATCATAAATCTAACAAACATATGGGGACAATAAGTAAAAAAGTTCATTAGAGATTAACCTTTTAAGACTCTGAAACAGGTCTTCTCTATATAGGCAATTTGATATAAGTGTTAGTAAGTTGAGTTCATTGCCCTTTTGTTTTTTCTTGTTGATATAGCAACTTGTTTAGAGATAAAGCTTATTCCATATTGAACTTATATAAAATGCTTAAAAGGACTCCACTGAGGTTTTTTGATATGACGGGACTTAGAATATTTGTCCAAGTTTTGTTTACCAATTTAATGTAGGTTTGGATATAATAACTTGTGTGCAAATTGTCATATCATTCTTCCCAGAATTGTCATTTTTTTGTGCAAAATAACCAAAAAACTTGCAACACTTGTCTAAGAATCACACAAAAAAAAAAGATTTTCAATTTAATTCTGAGCAATTTTTTTTATTTTTTCCTTTGCATATTTTGTCCATTATAAGACTTAGTTTTTTCACTAATTTCTTGATATATGGAAAATTCCAAATTTAATGATTAAAGGAGTTTAAGGAGGCCCTTTAAGAGAAAGTGTAATTACATTGTTCATGTCATCAGTTTTGGTGTTAAAAATTCTATCTGTGAACTTAGGTTGTCATCTAGTGGGTTAAATTTTGACCTACTAGGTCTAGATAAAAAAAATTTCTTTATAAAACTTAAAGTTTTACATTATTGTTGTATAACAATAAAGGGGGGGGGGGGAGAAAAACACTTTTTAGTAAGAGAAAAGAAAAAAAAAGTGTTACAAATTTCATTTTAATTACAAAAAACAGTCCTGAGTAAATTTTCCAATTTCCAAGTGCAAGTGGTTACTGTCCTGACAATTGTAAGTAACATTTTTTTCAGGCACCAGTCTTTGAAGGACTAGTAGCCTTTAGATAAAACTTTCAACGCCAGGTCCAGTGTTCACAAAGAAAAGATCAGGATCAGGTGATCCTGATTTTATTTTCATTGTTTTATAAAACTAAAATTGATTGTATTATGCTAGAATTAAATCACATACCTCGGAATGGACAGACAAAGGGTGATCACAAATTATTTGGACCTTAGTGGCCGGACAAAAAACCATCACAATTTGACATTTGCCTTTTGCAGCCTGGAAAATGTCTCAGACTATGATTTACATTTTAAGAATAAAAAACACATGTTAAAATTAAATTTGTTTATTTTAATGATTCCTTTAATATCTTATGTGGCGTTAATACTGGCAACAGAGATGGACTGCCCAAAGAATTTTACTCAGTCCAGGGGAGACAACTGACTGCCTCCTATACAAGGTAAAATGGCCAAGTCAGTGACCTAGGTTGAAACCTAGTGTCGCATCCCAACAGTTAATGCACACACCCTGAAGAGGACGGTTGCGGCTGGGCAGCCTGGATTACTACTAACTCCTAACAGACGGTCCCGGACGTAGCCCTGCCCTAGGCCTCCCCTCCATACCTGGAGGTGGAGGGGGGTGCCCCCGTTACTCGGGAGTGCACCCCAACAAAATACATTAAAACCATGCCTGCATGCTTTAAAGCAAGTCAGGCTAGGAGAAAGAGCCAGGCTGTTAAACCCGAAACCACCCTTGTTTGTCTCCCCGGCCGCCCCCTACAAATTGGCCCCCTCTGTGCCTTGCAATTACACAACTTATTTCATGTAACAAAAGTAATCAAATGTTCATCGTTACAGCAATAAACAGCTAATCGTTTATAAACAGCATATGTTCAGACTAAGATTTCCAAATTTGTAGGCAAACATTATGTAGTTTGGATCACTTACTCTTGGTGTTTTTGTTTTTTGCACCAAGCTGACATGGGAACTATGTCTGGTCCCTCGCAAGTTAGCACTGTGACCTGAAAGTATAAAGAAAAAGCAGCAGCAGCAAGATTTTTTTTTGCAGTATATGACAAGTCATGGCATTAAGGGGTTCGGAGGGTGGGTTTTTCGACTTGGTAAGCAGTGTGGCAATGGTTCATATTCAAATTGTAAATAATTGCTTATTTGCAAAGAAACCTTATAACCTATTTTGGGATAAAATCAACTAAACAAATACAAAAGTAATCTGATCAAAATGATGATCAATTTTAGGATCAAAATCAAAATTTGGATCAACTATAAAATGCCCATATCTTGTAAAAATAACAATAAATTTATTCTAAACTTTCATAAACATGCTATTTTTAGTCCAGTTTTATCAATTTAATATTGAATATTAAATCTATGTGGATAAATAATGGAGAATATTTGAGTTCTTAAATTTGATCCTGATCTTGATCCTTAAATCTTTGTGAACATGGGGTTAGCAGTTGGTTTATTGATATCACATCTGATATCATATAGTATTTTAACATTTCTTTCCCTTGTGTTGCATTATCATATTATATAAAATGCACTTGATTGCATAGTTTGTTTAGTAATGATATAGTATGACAGTAACCGTTGTTGCCTTAAAATTATACACCTTTAGAAACAATAAAGTAGTCACTTGTTTCATTGATAGGGGTGTCACTACTAAGGCACATGTATAACTCTGGCATGGATGTATGAACTTAGAAAATATTTATGCAACATCAATCTACAAAACTACTGAAAAAACTACTGAAGATATTCTTTTGAATTTAAATACAATTACATTTGTGACCAAATCTGGGTGTCACTATCCAAAGCCTTTTGTAAATTTAGAAAATAAAATATTTAAAGTTTTACATGCAACATCGGTCTACAAAGCTACTGAAGGTATCCACTTGAAACTTAATACACGTCTTACTGATCATAATTTTTGTCACAACCCAACTGTTCAGCATGCTATCCTGTTTATGCTAATTGCTGTCTGGACCAATTGGGGAATATAGTCTGAATTAGATAAATAAACAGATGGCTATATTCTCCTGTCATCCCAAGAATTATCCAATCAATTTTTCAATATTGCAAATTCTTTTCTCTCATTACATTTCTTAATGTAAAAACTACCTATATCAGGATAGTTTAGGGAAAAATTTATTCACTGTATAGACTGCTTTATTTATAAGGTGTGGCAGCCAATAAAAAATCAACATGTGTATACATAAATACATGTACTGGATAGAAATTTTGTCTATTTTTTATTAACGTGTAGCAACATGAAATGACAAACGTACCAAAGATCTGCATAAAGCAATACCAAGCGAGGTGAAAGTAATATATTAAGATATTGTATAACATTAAGAAAAGAAAGAAAACAGATAAAAATAAATTACTCCTACTGTAGATAACAAGGTTATTAAACTCAAAACAGGCACAAATCATGTTCTGACTTCATGATATGTAATTCCTGCGTAAAATTAACATACAGCATGTTATCGGAATGATAAATTGTCTTGTGACAGTGACATGCCACTTGCTGATTGGTCCATTCAAACATACTGTGCTCTGATTGGTCGAGTATAAAATCCTCTCTTCTGATTGGCCGATGGGACAATATGGAGGAGAGCACTTTGCTGATCAAATTTCTGTAAAAACAATTAGCATAAGAACATTATTGTAATCTTTATGTTCCTAATGAAAAGAGGATTATCCCTTAAGTTTGTTTTCCTTCTTCTTGAAGTATGGGGGCGACAGCTTGCGGCAAATATCTACCAGTCTACATTCCCTGCCTCTCATAAGTTTGACATCTATATGTTATTGATATTGTATTATATTATATTGTATTATATACATGAATATAGGTACTTCTGGCCATGTTTCGAGACACACTAGATTAAAGGAGCAATGTTCTTTATGCCTTTTTACTGTAACAGATTTTTAAGGTAGTTGCATAAAGACTTGGTGTATAAATTTTTTTTCACCTTGATCCATTTAGAGTGATTTTTAACCAGGTTTTCCGAAGGAAAAAACTGGTTATTAGATTGAGGTATGTTGGCGGGCGGACGGGCGGGCGGGCGTAAACAATTTCTTCTGTGCGCAACTCCTCCTACATTTTTCAACGGATTTTGACCAAACTTTCACAGAAGCTTTGTCATCAAGTGACCTGGCGCATATTGTCGGGGTTTTGTGATTGGATAATATTTGACCTAATTATGGCCCTTTGTTTTTTTTTCCTTATATAGAATATATAGTGAATAATTTCTTCTGTGCCCAACTGTTCCTACATTTCTCAATGGATTTAATTATGGCCCTTTGTTTTTTTTCCCAATATAGGATATATAGTGCACAATTTTCTGTGCGCAACTCCTCCTAAATTTCTCTCAACGGAATTAGACCAAACTTTCACAGAGGCTTTGTCATCAAGTGCCTTAGGGCATATTGTCAGGGTTTTGTGATTGTATAATATTTGACCTAATTATGGCCCTTTGTTTTTTTCCCTTATACAGATTATATAGTGAACAATTTTTACCATGCGCAACTTCTCCTACATTTCTCAACAGATTTTTACCAAACTTTCACAGAAGCTTTGTTATCAAGTGCCCTGGCGCACATTATTGGGGTTTTGTGATTGGATAATATTTGACCTAAAAAACCTAATTATGGCCCTTTGTTATTTTTCCTTATACAGAATATATAGTGAAAAAATTCTTCTGTGCTGAACTCCTACATTTCTCAACGGATTTTGTTCAAACTTTCACAGTAGCTTTGTCATCCAGTGCCCGGGCATGTTTTACATTGCACATAGTTACATTGTTTGTTGCTTGTATTTGTATTTCAAATACAACATATTTATCTACAATGGTGATAATTGAAAACTTGGTTTCATGGCATTGCCATGTTTCTTGTTAGAGAATTTACATGTATATAACATTTGCATGCCCTGATAAAAATAGCATTATATTATTTAAAAATAGATTATTAGCACCACTATTTGAAGAATAAGGAGATATTTTGTACTCAACAAGGCAGCAGCATCACACTTTTAAGTTTCTTGCATGCAGGTTGATATCTCAAAAACTACTAAATGGAATTGGTTGAAACTTCATACACATCTTCTGGAGAAAATTGATAATTACTGGTTAGTTATCCAGAAAAGCTGGTTTGCTCGATATGACCAAAAATTTGTTGAAATTGGCATAAAACCATACAAGTGGTAAATTGGGTATCTAGTACAGTAGTGATTATGAACCACTTAATAATGTTGTATATCAACCATTCTTTAGTACTTTTTACTTTCAGATCCATATTAAGTGGTTAATTATTATACATCTAGTGCAGAAATGGCAGTTAACCACTTATGAATAGTTAACACTTAATCTGCTTTATTTTTGTAATGGACTTACCCTGTTTTGAATTCTGGAACAGTCCATTTAATGTTTAAAAGATTTCAATATCAAAATGCAAAAACGAGCTACCAACAGTATAGAGTCTGGTCAGACTTAACGGATGTTAACGCTGGCTTGGCTGCATACTGGTGGCAAAGGGTAATGGCTTCCGGTCCTAACAGGTTGAAAGGTTAACGTAAATCATGCTGACTTATTTCCTGTTTATATTAATTTATAGTGGTTAACCCAATAACCAGTAGTGTACTGACCGATGAGTCTACCCTTATCAACCCAAAGTGGTTACTGGATATCTAGTACTGAAATGGCTGTTAACCACTTAAAAATAGTTAATGTAATTCATGCTGACTTATTTCCTGTTTATATTTATAGTGGTTAACCCAATAACCAGTAGTGTACTGACAGATGAGTCTACCCTTATCAACCCAAAGTGGTTAACTGGATATCTAGTACTGAAATGGCTGTTAACCACTTAAAAATAGTTAACGTAAATCATGCTGAATTATTTCTGGTTTATATTTTATAGTGGTTAACCCAATTACCAGCACTGTACTGACAGATGAGTCCACCCTTATCAACCCAAAGAGGAGAAAAATGACATTTTTGCCATTCACTGATGAAGAGTCTCCAAAAGAAGGGGACATAATTGGGCTTGATGCGGAGTTTGTCTCCCTTAATCAGGTCAGTTAATCTTTTTTGCATTTTAATCACCTGCATTGATAAATACATGTGCAAAATCCAAGAACAAAAAGGTCAATTTTTGTAAAGTGATCAGATATTGATGTTCTGCCGTGTGCCATCTAACAAATGTTATTTTAACCCTTCTCACAATGAAATATTTAATGGAATTGTCCATCTTTTAATCTGGGTAAAACCATTCATCATGTTTCGGGAAAATTTCAAGATATGAACAGATTAGCGAACAATGCAGACCAGGATCAGACAGAACATATCTTGGTCTGGAATGGTTGCATGGGTAGAATCTGTATATGCCTATAAGTTTATTACGGAAATAAGTAAATATTTAATGTTACAGTTTTGGAAGCAAACCATTCAAACTGATTTGTGCTAGTTTTAATGAATTGTTTTTAACCTTTAAGATGTATACATGTGTAATTTACATGTAATTTACAGGAAGAATCTGAGTTGAGAAGTGATGGTACAAGGTCAACTCTGCGACCTAGTCACATGTCTGTAGCTAGGATTACATGTATCAGAGGGTAGGTGTTTGATTGTATACTCGTACATTTTTAGCTTGACTATTTGATGGATAGGGAGAGCTGTTGTACACCACCCCGGTGTCTGTGTCACACTTTGGTTAGGTTTTTGTTTGCAAGTTGATATCTCCAAAACTACTGAAGGGAATGGGTTGAAACTTCGCATAATTCCTTGGGAGCATAATTGGAGGTCCCTGGATTTTGATAGAATTATAGAAAATTCTACATTATCCAGGCTCTTGTTTTCCTATCAAGCCCTGTGAGTAGTCGAGCACGGTGTCCTACCAGCAGCTCTTGTGTGTACTTCATTCACATGTAAAAGCACTTTTTATAAATGCTGTATAAATTAAGTCTAAGTTGTTTATTTTGCCTTGTTTATTTATACCACCTTCCTACAGAACTGTTGTTCTTTGGTTTAACCAGTACTGGTGAGGAAACATGGTTGTTAACCTTTTATTACCACCTTTCTTTCTTGTATAAAAAAGTTAATAATGGATATGGAGGCAGGCACTGTACCCATTTGTTCCCTCTTTCCCTGTTTATAATTGCCATTAAAGATTATAAAATTAATGTATTTTGTGTAAAAAAATCTACTTGGCTTTGAATTACTGAAGTCTGGCCATTCTGAATGCTGATTTTACATTTCAGACAAGGAGAAAACCTTGGTGAACCTTTCATAGATGACTATATCTGTAGTCATGAACAGGTTAGTACCGTGTAGTAGAAGATTATTTACAACATTTACCTATTGGATATTGGAATTATCCCCTGAATATATATAGTCAAGTTGCTTGAGAAATCATATGCAAAAATACACCAGGAGAGTCAAAGATGCTTTTTCAAGTTTTTCACCTGTCTAGAATATCCCACATCATACAAAACTATTTTATATGTACATGAATATTTTAAGCTACATTTCAAGTTCCATATTTGCAGAGCAACATAATTTGGAAAAAAAAGATTTTGGTTGTTGCTGGGAGGGTCTTGCTTTAAAGAGGATTAATTTTTTTGAGGGAAAGCACTGATACTGTTGTTTTATTGAGGTGGGAGATGAATATTTATACCCCCGCACAACAAAGTTGTAAGGGGGGGTATACTGGAATCAGCTTGTCCGTCCGGCTGTCCGTCGGTTTTTTCTTGTCCGACCAATAACTTAAGATTTCTTTGACCCACAGTCTTCATATTTGGCATGGAGGTTAGTCAAGATTAGTAGATGACCCCTATTGATTTTGAGGTCACCAGGTCAAAGGTCAAGGTCACAGGGACCTTGACTTCAAAAAGCTTGTCCGCCCAATAACTTAAGATTCCTTTGACCTACAGTCTTCATATTTGGCATGGAGGGTAGTCATGATTAGTAGATGACCCCTATTGATTTTGAGGTCACCAGGTCAAAGGTCAAGGTCACAGGGGCCTTGACTTAAAAAAGCTTGTCCGCCCAATAACTTAAGATTCCTTTGACCTACAGTCTTCATATTTGGCATGGAGGTTAGTCATGATTAGTAGATGACCCCAATTGATTTTGAGGTCACCAGGTCAAAGGTCAAGGTCACAGGGGCCTTGACTTCAAAAAACTTGTCCGCCCAATAACTTAAGATTCCTTTGACCTACAGTCTTCATATTTGGCATGGAGGTTAGTCATGATTAGTAAATGACCCCTATTGACTTTGAGGTCACCAGGTCAAAGGTCAAGGTCACAGGGGCATTGACTTCAAAAAGCTTGTCTGCCCAATAACTTAAGATTCCTTTGACCCACAGTCTTCATGTTTGGCATGGAGGTTAGTCATGATTAGTAGATGACCCCTATTGACTTTGAGGTCACCAGGTCAAAGGTCAAGGTCACAGGGGCCTTGACTTCAAAAAGCTTGTCCCCCAATAACTTAAGATTCCTTTGACCCACAGTCTTCATGTTTGGCGTGGAGGTTAGTCATGATTAGTAGATGACCCCAATTGATTTTGAGGTCACTGGGTCAAAGGTCAAGGTCACAGGGACTTTGACTTCAAAAGTTTGTCTGCCCAATAACTTAAGATTCCTTTGACCCACAGTCTTCATATTTGGCATGGAGGTTAGTAATGATTAATGAATAATAGGTGACCATATTGATTTTTAGGTCACTGGGTCAAAGGTCAAGGTCACAGGGGCCTTGACTAAAAAAGATTGTCCACCCATTATCTTAAGATTCCTTTGACCCACAGTCTTTGTTTTTGGCATGGATGTTGATCATGACCATAAGGTGACCCCTATTGATTTTGAGGTCACTGGGTAAAAGGTCAAGGTCACAGGGACCTTGACAAAAAAAATCTTTTCCCCTCAATTGCTTAAGAATGCCTGTCCGCAGTGTATTGTTTTTGACATTTTCACATTTGAAGCACGTAGAATACATAACTTAGCAATGCACTGGCTTAGTAACCTCAGATTTGGCAGGGAGGTTGTCCTTGAGCTTTAAATGGCCACTGTTGATTCTGACAAAGTGGTATGCGGGGGTATTCACGCCATGATAGTGGCAGTTCTAGTTTGGTTTTGCTGGAAGGTTGTTGCTATATAAAGAGGTTTAATTTTATGGGAAGAATTGATAAATGTTGTTATTTAGAGGATATTGCTATACATAGAGGTTGCATTGTATATTCAAATTACACAGAAGAAAATGCAAAATGTGACAAAATAGTATAATTTGGCCGGCAAGAAAATTTGGTCACTCTGGTTTTTCCAGACACTTCTAATGCTCTTTTTGACAGAGTTAGTGTGAAAAATTTTTGTTAACCACTTATGACTCATTCTTCGTGACTTGGATTTAGGGTAGGTAAATTTTATGACATGTGAAAACTGAATAGTTGTTCACCACTTCTGACCCATTTCTTTGTGATTTGTTCTGTAGATTGGTGAATTTTATTACATGTGATAACTACATTTTTGTGTACATAGTTAATGTCTTAATTGATTATTTTCCTAGAAGTATATTTGTAGATTTCCGATCTTTTCTCATTCTCAGGTAGTGGATTACCTTACACAGTATTCTGGAATCAAACCTGGTGACCTTGACCCAACCTTGTCTAATCGTCACCTGACCACGTTAAAGGCAACCTATCAGAAGATCCGATACCTAGTGGACACGGGGGTCATATTTGTGGGTCATGGGCTCAAGAAGGATTTTAGGGTCATCAATATCCATGTTAGTAAAACATTTTACTTAAAGACATGACTTTATATTACTAGTAATTTAGTTTCAGGTCTATAGGTAATATCATTTATTTCATGCAGCAACAGGATATGAATATAATAGGAGTTAACCCATCACTGCATTCAGGTAATGATATATAACTGGAGCTGCTAGGTAAGGGTTATATAAGTAACAACTGTTCATAAATGGTCATATTACCGGTGCAGAAAATGAAATTTAAAACTGCTTTCAAATGAAACTTGAATTATAAATTGTCAGCATTGATATTTAGAAAAAAACATTTCAAGAGTGTACAATGAAAATAGTAAAACAGAAGGAAAGAACATATATGTGCCAAACATCAGTGTGATTTTTAAACATAATTATTCAAGGACCTACCAGTTTATTTAAATTAAGCAGGTTAAAGGGTAAAAGATTTGGGTTTTGTTTGTAGAATAATGTCAAATGTGCATTTTTAAATAAATAGTTGCAAACGAAACAGTATGAAAATATAAAGATGACACATTTTAATTTTAATCAAATAGGTGCCAAGGGACCAGATAATTGACACTGTAGAATTGTTTCACCTGCCTAGACAGAGAATGATCTCACTCAAGTTCCTGGCCTGGTACTTTCTCAGTAAGTTAATCCCTATACATAACTTTCTTTTAGTTTGAATATTTTATTTTGCAGTAAATATTGAATGAGTGTACATTTTATACTGAATTAATTTAACAAGTTAAATAAAATCACATTATGCGAGACTCTGGCAAGCATACTATTGTTTTATTGGACGCGTCTTGTTAGTATTGAATCTGCATGAATATAATTTTCTATTTATCACATATCCAAAGTAAGAACGATTTACAGGTACATTTTTCATTCATGTTCATAGTGTATGCTAACATTAGAAAGCTTTGAAGCAGTGCTTGTATATAGTGCAAATGACGTCACACAGTAGTGTTGTTACACTGGTGTAATATTGTTTTCATTAAATGGCGCTATTACACTCCTGTGCCTTAGTTTAAGTGATAATGTTATTTATTAGAAGCATACCGGGACTGGGCATAAGTGTCAACTTTAGCATAAACAAACTTAAATAATACACATATTTTCCACTGAACCAACTAAGGTTTTGCATTAAAAGTTGTTCTTGTTCAACTTTCTTAAGGCCTTGATTCAAGGCATATTTTTATATGTATAGAAAAAAATTATTATTGTTTACTATGGCAACAACAAAATTTCTATTCACAGAGATCAATATACAGTCAATAACCCATGACTCTGTGGAGGACGCGAGAACTGCCCTACAGTTGTACCTGAAATACCAGGAGATGTCTAAAGAAGGCATGGACAAAGTGCGTAAAGTTATAAAAGAGATGTACGAGTTTGGACGTAAAAATCAGTGGAAAATATCCGAAGGCATAGAAGAGGCGACGGATGACAATGCAATAGCTTTCTTGTAAAGTAAAACAATGGAAAATGTTATTTAATGTTCATTTGGTTATGACCAGATCGTGTTTGAACCTTTGGAAAACTGTGGTAACGCAAAGAGTTGACTGATGATACCGCAATATCTTTCTTATAGAAAGAAGTCATGGATGAGTATTGATATTGTTTTACCAGACTGAATTAGATGAACACAAGGTTCATTATAATACTGGTTCCTCATCAAATAAATGGCTTTTGAAGAATTATTGTGGTTTCCTCAAACTACTGGTTTCGAGGAACTTAAATATGAAGATGTGCGGAAAAGAAACTTTGATACCGGTAGATGTTAATGAAAACTGTTACAGTATAGAAACAATGGTGAGATCCTGACAAATGAAAAGGTAAACAAAAATAATGTGGATAATATTAGAGGGATGATGCCCTGTGAATGATTTAATGTCAGGTGGATAATGTTGTGTCTTTTTAGCTCACCTGTCACAAAGTGACAGGGTGAGCTTTTGTGATCGCTTTTCGTCCGGCGTCCGTCCGTCCGTCGTCCGTCCGTCCGTAAACTTTTGCCTAAAATGACATCTCCTCATAAACCACTATGCCAATTTCATCCAAACTTCACAGGAATGTTCCTTTGGTGGTCACCTTTAAAAATTGTTCAAAGAATTTAATTCCATGCAGAACTCTGGTTGCCATGGCAACCAAAAGAAAAAAACTTTAAATATCTTCTTTTAAAAAACCATAAGAGCTAGAGCTTAGATATTTGGCATGAAACATCTTCTAGTGAGTGTCTACCAAGTTTGTTCAAATAAAAGCCCTGGGGTCAAAATTGGCCCCGCCCCAGGGGGGCATTGATTTTCCCTATATGCATATAGTAAAAACTTAAAAAATCTTCTTTTAAAGAACCGTAAGAGCTAGAGCTAAGATATTAAGCATGAAACATCTTCTAGTGAGTGTCTACCAAGTTTGTTCAAATTAAAGCCCTGGGGTCAAAATTGGCCCCGCCCCGAGGGTCATTGATTTTCCCTATATGCATATAGTAAAAACTTAAAAAATCTTCTTTTAAAGAACCATAAGAGCTAGAGCTTAGATATTTGGCATGAAACATCTTCTAGTGAATGTCTACCAAGTTTGTTCAAATAAAAGCCCTTGGGTCAAAATTGACCCCGCCCCAGGGGGTCATAGATTTTCCCTATATGCATATAGTAAAAACTTAAAAAATCTTCTTTTAAAGAACCCAAAGAGCTAGAGCTAAGATATTTAGCATGAAACATCTTCTTATGAGTGTCTACCAAGTTTGTTCAAATAAAAGCCCTTGGGTCAAAATTGGCCCCGCCCGGGGGGGGGGGGGTCATTGATTTTCCTTGTATGTGTATAGCAAAACTTTAAAATCTTCTTTGGAAAAACCCAAATAGCTAGAGTTAAGATATTAAGCATGAAACATCTTTAAGTAAATATCTACAAAGTTTGTTAAAATAAACGACCGGGGGTCAAAACTGGCCCTGCCCCAGGGGTGTCATTGTTTTTAACTATATGTTTTTACTGGTTTATGATAATAAGTCTAGTAGAATGAAAGAATGTCATGTTTGAAAATTAATATGTAAGATTGACACCCCAAGGTTGTATAAATTATACTATGTCATGCAGATAATATAAGGTAATGTGGATTCTGAATACTCTGATCAGGTGGGCAGTGTATGTTTAGATGTATGATAATTAAATTTCATTTCAATTTTGCTGCCTCATTTCTTTTGTCTTGAAAGACCGGGCTTATATATGTGTATTTTTTTAAGAATAATTGTTGAGATAATCATGTCATAATTATGTGCTAAATCTAACAGATTTATCTTTATTTTGATCTTGTACACAAATTGTTATTGAAAAAAATGTCATTAAAAATAAATGTGCTGAACAATTAAATATGTTGAGTTTTTATATGAAAATGGTAGGCTACTCTAATTGGCAAAGTGATAGAAAAGGTTCACTCTGGTACATGTTAATACACAAAAAACCAATGTTCAGTTCAATTTGATTTAATTTGGATCACACCACTTGCAGACTTTACAAAGGAAATATTCAGGGAGTCGCAGCATTTATCAATAATAAACCAAGGTCTCCAACCCCGACTGATAATGAAGACTTGTACTTTTGGATGATAGAAACCCTGGTAAAGGCCCGGAACAGTGAGATTGTAATATACCCGCTAACTCCCCAACCCACCTCCCCGCAATGAAAGTTTGATACACCCCTCACTATTTTTGCGCTTAATTAGGACCGCAGAAAGCGAACAACGGTAGTTATAACCGGAATCATTTCCTCCGAGAGGCGAGGCGTTACAATCGATTGTAAGCGCACTTTAGGAAATAATGTATTCGTATATAGATTCCAAGTTTTTGTTTTTTTGGAAACAAAAAAAATATGAATTAGAATGGAAATGCCTGAGTAATGCAACAACATTTGCTGTATAAATATTTATAATAATAATATTAATGATAAATAGCTTAAAACAGGCAGTCGTGTGTTTTAAAGGTGGTTATTTCAAGTACATTGGCGGATTCAATGTTGCAGTTTTACGTCGAACCAACACAGTGTTGGTCACATGACGACTTTTACTGGTGGAGGAATACCTCGGGTGCCCCTCCGTGCATTACTTCAGGCACGAACAAACACCTGAGTAGAACCACCGACGTTATAAAGTTAGTTGGATAGCTTCCTTACTTGACAGAACAGAACAGAAACTTTATTTTCAGAATCCTAAGTCCTTGTCGGGATTAGAACCCACAGCGGTGAAGGGCAAATGATTTTAAGTCAACGACCTAAACCACTCCAAAATCTTATTAGAAACGCTAGTTGTAGTTGTACAGAAATGCCTTAACCCATTTTTCAGTGAAGTATCAAACTTCAAATATGAACAGAATTTCATTTTAAAAAATCAAACAAACTAAGTCTCAGAACTGCATTTGTTTGCTATATATTTAATAAAAGCTTATGCCTTCGATGACAAGTTACAATAAGACTGGTCAGAAAAAGTCTAGATAATTATACAAAATAAATGCGAAAGATACTCTCGAAAAAATCAACAACAGGGTTTTCAGCTGTGTACTCGTTCAATACATATGGTGGCTGATTTGGAACATTACGCGAAGCGTTGTCGATAGCGACAATGAAACCTATATCGTTATCACATTTTCGTCTTGTCGCTAGCGACAACACGACAAAGCACTAAACGGCGCGCGCGCTGTCGTCTTGTCGTCCTGTCTCTAGCGGAGCACGCGAAACGGCGCGCTGTCGTCTTGTCGTCCTGTCTCTAGCGAAGCACGCCAAACGGCGCGTTGTCGTGCGGCGCGTTGTCGCGATGTCGCCCTGTCGCTTGGCTTATAAGCCAATCCTTCGATTTGAACCGAGCGACAATGTGACATCGCGACAACACGCCGCACGACAACGCGCCGTTTGGCGTACATCGTTAGCGACAGGACGACAAGACGAAAGTCCGACAACGCGCCGTTTGGTTCTTTGTCCTGTTGTCGCTAGCGCCAACACGACGCACAAAGGCGTTCCAAATCAGCCACCATATATTCGTCATTTGAGGTAGAATTACGGTTTTAAGCTTTAGAAACCTACTGCGTTTGTAAACGATTTATACAAATCAATTTTAGGCTTAGAAAGTGCCGAGTGGCACCTGTAAAAAGTCGTCCCATACTTCACTTCAGTGTAGTTATATTTTTCTAGTCCTTATCCAACACTTTTAAGTGTTTAGAATTGAGTACCGCTCAAGCCGGTGCTAGCTAGGGGGCGTGAGGAATGTTGAACTTTTTTATTATCCTTCATGTACAGACTCAATCAAACCGAGTCTGCAAATTTTATATAAATTTGTTGTGATTAATGCTTCCAAAGGATTACTCTTTATCCAGATTTTTATAAATAAAATACATTACAATACAATATGATACAATACAAAACACATTACAATACAATATATAACAATACAATACAATACATTTTAATCAGCTTCAGACTAAAACAATTAACACAAATACATGAGAAATAGTTTACAATGTAGATCAATAATCAATACACAATTAACGAAATCAAACGCACTGTATATATATAACCAATTACAATGACATTTACGACTGAATTAAGATAAAGTACCTTTAATGGTTATCATTAATAAAGATAAGCGGATTGTGTTTGGATAAACAAGAAAACAGAAGAAAGGTGGAAATCGTCAGGTAGTACTTCTAACAAACATCAACAACAGCAGCAGCAACAACAACAACAACATAAATACATTTAATATGATAAATATTTGGACGATGAAATTACGTTATAAAATTTGGAAAACAACAACAACAAAAAAAACACACTAAAATACAACAACAAAAACATCAACATATTACATAATGCTTATAATTTAAAAGATAACATTCTAAGCGATTTATGCCCAAAATTAAAAGCACAACAAATTTATGAAAATGAACGTCTCGGAAAAATCATCAGAATTTTACTGATTTCAACTTTTTAGGCCAACTATATATACTTTAGTCTTGTAGAAAGCTATTTAGTTTTTATATTAATTTATGATATGACGTCGCTTATTTTCTAGATGCATTAAGTCATGTGATAATAAGGTTCTAACATTCGTTCTCTAGTTCAAGTAATTTTTATTTGTTTGGAGCGTCAGACCAAACAAATAATGGTAGCAAAATTTCAGACCCTGATGTTCTTATTTGCAGATGCCGAAAGTAGTCCAAACTCCTCGAGTTTACACGCTCGCTTTAGTAGCGAGAGGTCCGGAGTTCAAAATCCAGTTCAGGCAACTCATGTTTTGTTTGTTTTTTTTTTTAAATTGATTAAGCCAAATAAACATTGAATTGAATATCAGTGATGCAATTAGTCTTATAGCCAATTTACTATAGTTATAACACTGGAAACAGAATTTGGTGACACTTAACAAACAAATTGGTTTATAATCTCACAACCTTCACCTTTCTGACTTTCTGAGACCCAAACAAATTCAGCGCCTTCTGTGCTTTGATTTAAAGCTTGACTAAAACAATATCTTGAACACGCTGGTACTGAGGAAAAAACAACAACAAAACAAAACAAAATAAAAACATAAAATTTGAATTTCAATCATAAATCAACTTAGGTACTTAAAACAAAAAGATATGCAAAAGATAATTAAGTAATATCACCAGATATAAATTGAAAATCGTATTTTTGTACTATTCATTATTAATTCAGTGAAAAACGTTTCAACCATTTTCAATTACACATTTAGAATAATTATTCTGGAAATAAACGGATTGAGCGAATGACATAGGTTACTGGTGTAGACTAACATCAAATGTAACATTTATTTTCGAAAAAAAAAAACAAACATTTCCAGCCCTTTAATATTCTATGGGCACCTCTTGTCAGATCATACAAATATATGTACATGTATATATAAATCTTGTTTTTAAGCAAATCCAAACTAATCTTTTTCCAAATCAGAAAAAAAGAAAACTACCAAAAAATATGGCGCACATGCCCGCATGTAAATGTATTTTTAGGTGTGGGGTGGGGAGCGCGATGATAAATTAATACGTTTTAATTCTAAAAAATACCTCGATGTTTGCAATTATAATGTATAATAAATAAAAACAAAACACACACACATACACACACACACACAAAACTACGTAACATTTTAGATAATTCCTCTTATACAACAATTGATTGATTTTGTATGTCTTCTAGAAAATGCTGCAAACTTTATCATGTATATACATAATCGTGTATATCAAAATGCTAAATGTCAAAAAATCACCACTTAACACAAACGAAATAAAAACGACCAAAATACAGAATAACAATTTTTCACATCTGTGACTTAATCTGCAATATTCCTCTGAAAGATCAGTACTTTATGAAAATGCCGGTCTGCTTTCGCCAATAAACATGGGCTTAGTCCCGCGAATCCGCTTACAATGTAACACATGGACATATCTGTAATACGTACGAACGGTTATCCAAGTCATGCAAGCCCATGTAATGGAAAAGAGGGCTAACTGGAGACAATAATCCGTGACCGATGGTTTACTCTTGCTCCTAATAGCGGCGGATTTGAATTAACAGTTTTGCATAACCACTAAAAGATGCTTATTAATATATTCAACGCAAAACCTACGTAAAATGGTGGCGACGTATATAAAGCCAGTTTCCCCGTTCCACCAGCCAGTATTGTCCCCGAGGCAAAGTTAACCGGAGTATATTGAGAGAAATAGGGGGACGCATAACTAATTTGTTGTCGAAACTGTTCTCAATCAAAAGCCCTGTACTATTGGACAGTCCCCCAAAGGAAATCACGGTTGTTAAGGCCCCTTAAAGGGACAACATAATGGCGGGTAATACACCGCCACTCATAGGATTGTTAATATGGATCTTATTGTCGACAATTAACGATGCCGGTGCCTCGTAAGTATTTTTTTTCATAATTTTAACACTATAATATATGTACATGTAATTATTTCACCATTACCGATTCCAACGCATTATAAAAAGCATTTAAAAAAACCAATAATTTTAAGTTTTTAACTCTAAATGATATATACATATATATCTCGGTTAACAATGCCAGCACATTAAAAGTAGCTTTCATTTATAATTTCATCATATGTAGCCTTATAACTATTACTTCAATGTTTTTTCTTAAGAATAAAATAGTGCGCGGATGTCTCTTAAATTCAGACTGTAAAATGCATGTTGTTTTCACTGATGTTTCTTAATCTCTTAATTTTTAATTAATTAGTTATCTTTATTAACAGTCAAAATAATACCGCTTACGATGAAGACGCTTTTTAGCAGTCATACTTATTCCGTTGAAAAGACACGACCTTTAACCATACCGGCGCCTGTTCTTTATGAACAAACAACTAGTTATATTAACTAAAATGTACATTGATATACAGTGTACTTTTTATTTCTTAATATACCGGTATGTAAAACACTTAACGTTAACGATGCCCTTGCTTTTGAAATAACTTTTTAAATATTTCTTAGCTAGGATTCTTCACCAAAATAATATCATCAAAACTTTTCAATGTCTTCTTTTTTTAAATATTTTATTTGCCTACTGTAAGTTGTTGTTTTTTACACATATTAGACATATAATATTATAAGCTAAATGAAATTTTATTTTTGTTCAATAGAGTAAGTCTGAATACATATATAACAGCAAATATATATAAGCAGTCTTGAATAAATATATGAGCCGTGTCACGACAAAACCAACATAGTGCGTTTGCGACCAGCATGGATCCAGACCAGCCTGCGCATCCGCGCAGTCTGATCAGGATCCATGCTGTTCGCTATCAGTTTCACTACTTGTGATAGGTTGGTAAGCGAACAGTATGGATCCTGATCAGACTGCGCGGATGCGCAGGCTGGTCTGGATCCATGCTGGTCGCAAACCCAATATGTTGGTTTTGTCGTGACACGGCTCATATGTAATTTTAATTAATATCGGGGTGTGGATAGCGCCATTTGACTCATTAAATCCGTTATTTGTGAACATTTTCAAATAAAAAAAATACGGATCAGCATAAATTACTTTGATATGGGAGCTTAGAATATACATGTACGTTCTTATAAAAATGACGAAAATATTGTAAAATTTGAAGAAGAGAAAATATTTCATGCTAAATTATTTAGTTATATAACATAATACATGGAATTTTTGTAGGCCTTTAATTGATTTCTCACTTTCTACTGAAAATACACAATACTTATCTAATGAAATACTAAGGTGACATCTGGCAAAAACAGCCGGAACAGACCGTAGATAGACATTTTCGAATGAAACAAATGAAAGTAAAATTGTTATATATAATAGTTTTTTAAGATTTTTAACAGGTTATATGACCCTTTACAAATGATTGTCTTCATGTACAACAATTAATTAATAAAACAAAAAGATACAAAAAATAAACAAAACAAAAATTTTTAAAAAAAATCGATTTTGCATAATTTTTTTTAGATCCTTATAATATCTAATACATGTATATGTTAAAATCTTTTAAACAACGCATTCAACAATATTTCTTATTATTTGCATATTTTGTTTTACGCAGAGTATGCAAAACTACGAAACGAACCACTAAATCCGAAAAGGCACCATGTGCCGACTTTGTAAAGATGACTCTCGAAGGCTTCCAAATAGACAAGAAGGCATCTGGGATAGACTACAAATCTTACGAAGAGCAAATGGAATACATGGAGAGGGCAAGGAAAAGTGGCAAATCCACTCCTAAATGTGTTTACACAAAGTATGTTTTGATCAAAAGATTATTTCTCCTTTTGGTTTACTTATTGGTTTAAACATATTCATTTAAGCATAATTGCGAAACAAGTTCTTGCGACTTTATAAATAACTTCGAGTCAGCATAACGGCGTGAAGAAACATTGTCGGGAACCGATTAGGGCTTTAACCCATGATCCCTGGGTTGAGAGGCAGATGCCTTAACTTCTAGGCCAAACGGTCCCCTTAATTATTTATTAGAGTTAGTTAACATTTTCTTTTGGTTTATTGAATTGAAAGATAACGCCCAAAAGAGTTAAGAATTATTCAGGGGGTTGTGCAAGGTGCAACAGTTGCGCTGTTCCAAAGGCGGCCCGGTTCTTGTATATACCGTGTGTAAAGCACCGAAACATGGGACCTCGGATCTTAAAGTCTTATCCGAGAGACCATATAAGTATTAATAGTGCTAGAGCGGAGGTTCAAAATTGCGTTATTACTTGGCCAGGGATCCGCTCCATGGTCATCAGAATATTGCCCTGCTCAAGCATATACATGTATTGTCCTTACATTGAGATAACGACCAGAAAGTGTATCGTTTTACTTAACAATGATTTGGAAACTGACACTCAGACCCCATTCGTTCGTTATTTCAGTCTTGAGCGGGATCTGATTATCACCAAAAGCCCTCCGTAAGCTAACTAACATTACAATATACAAAACACACTCAATACATAGTTTAATTACTTATACCATATATACTGTGGCTATATACTGAGGTGTATCTCCTTTTATCTAACATTGTTTACGTGTTAACTTATTTAACCACAACAGGGACGTGGAGGTTCCATCGCAAGAGTGCTGTCCTGGTTGGGAGGGCTCGAAATGCGACGAACGTAAGTTGTTGATACCTTTAACAAATTAAACAAATAAATAAATAAATAGATTAAAAATGTAAAACGTTTTTAATGCAATTTGAGACTCTATGTACACCTTTTACAAGTTGCGACCAGACCAACTTGCAATTTGCGACCCAATTTACCATATAATATATTGTATACTATATAGTTACACGTAAGTTAGCATTTTGCGACTCGAAAATTTTTATCAATATGAAGCAGCATAATATCATTTTGATTTGAAATTTGCGACACGATTTTGTCATACTACTTGTATTGGTATACTTAAATTTAACAATTAGCGACTAAAGCGTACCAAAAAGTTATTTTTCATAGAAATTTGCGACATATCTATGCGACTAAGGCGTACAAAACTGTTTTCACTTCCCAGAAATTTGCGACAAATCTGATCATTCGCTATCATTTAAAAATTAAAACCCACCATTATCATAATAAACTTACTTTTCAGCAATTTGCGACCCTCCTTGTAACCTAGCCAACTCCAAGGGTTGTGTCCAGCCCAATGTATGCCAGTGCAAGGACGGCTTTACAGGCTACAGATGTGACGATCTGTCTAAACGTAAGTTTAAAGTATAAGTTCTCATTTCAAAAATTGTTGTGGGGTTGCTATCAAATAAGTTAGAATACCCCAACGTCCTTGATAAAACTGTATCAAGCAAAAATGTTGTGTTTTTTTTTAATTCGTTGATATTTTCCGATAAAACCAAATAGAACAACGCGAAATTAAACGTATAAGGGTCAAAGGTAAAGATAACAAGCGTATGATTTATGCGTATCTATCGTTTAATTTTAGAGCTCGAATCCACTCTGCAGTACTGTTACACAGCCAATACTTGTTATGGCATGAAAAAAGAAGGGTTTGAAGACAAGGTGGTCACTGAGGACAAGTGTTGCGCCAAGGGAGGCGGAAGTTGGGGTGTCAGTGGTACAGACCACTGTGTCACTTGTCCGGAAGAGGGAGAACTGGGTTAGTATCACAGTAACCAAGGTTTATAATTGAATTCTGGTATCCACTAATTCGATATAATGATTCTTATTTTCTTTTGCCTTTGTGACCTTTGTCCTATGGATAGGTTATACTTATCATGAATACCTAAAGCAATGTTATTCCTGACATGGTGAAACCCGAATCAAATATATATATATATAAACAAATAATGCTAGATAGTGAAAAAGAGCATACGCGTATGCGCATAGATATTGCGTATGCGCAAAGCAAACATATAAATAACAAGCGCAACAATGACAGAAAAGCAGATCAAAACCAATGTTACATAGACACATTTCCCCCATATTTGTGTAGATAAATGTTGTATTATTTTGGCAGATAAATTAGAATAAACATAATTATTTAATATTTATTCAACGAGATCAATAAATTTAGTATTGAATCAACACGAATATAATATTCTATTTATCACATATTCAAAAAGAGAACGGTTTACAGTTAAAATAAATCCTGTACATGTAGTTATATTAAATGATACATTACATGTGAAGTCATTTTCTTTAATATGTATATATATATGTATATAATTTCAATCGCAGAGCCTTCAGTAATTCTTCAGACGACAAAGATGCCATTCCGAACCTGTCTCAACTTTGGACGCAGTTTCTATCGTATGTTTGACGGCTTAGAATACCAGTTTGCGGGTACATGTACCTACACTCTCTCCGAAAACTTGGAGCAGGGCTGGCACGTGGAAATGACCGTGAAAAACTGTGACTACTGGACAACTTGTCGTAAGGTAAAAAACACTACATCTTGACCACTTGCGAAGTTTTCTATAACTTTTTTTATTTTTGTATTTTAAGAGCAGAAATTTTAATTCTTCCAGTAAATCAATTTACAGATCGTAAAACTACGGTGAAATTCGGCCATTTTCGATTTTGTCCAACTACATGCATATACAACTATATCTTTCAGCTCGTGAAAACCTATATGGATAATGGAGATATGGTTGAAACAGAAGGCGGTGTCATTAAAGTCAACGGACGTGAGATCACCGTGCTACCCGATAAACCGGTGCTGACTCCTAGTGAAAGTAATTATCATTAACAACTATTTTTACTGAGGACAGGTCCCGCTTTCTCAATGAGGAAAACATAATTGAGATGCTTTGGATTAATTATAATGATGGAAAATTTATTGTACCCGATTTGTGCTGTTCACTATGGTGGCTGATTTGTGTCATGTCGTATTTTCGCTTCGTCTGGAGCGAAAGTTCGCCAAAGTCGTCATTTTGTCATAGTTTCGTGTTTTCGCATGGCGCCCCGCGGAGCGATAATACGACATGGCACAAATCAGCCACCATAGTGTACCGATTTGTTTCTGTCGTCTAAAAAAGGCGGGAACGCAAAATAAAATTGCGAAGGAATAGCAGAAGGGGCTTATATTACGCCAGACGCTCAGTGGCAGCACATCAAACCTCCAGTAACCGCGATTTTTCGTAAACCTCCCATGATTTCTTTTAATTACTTCAAAGCTTATATATCCGTTAACAAAAGTTAACAACGTTTTTTTTTCCGGTTTTATTAGTATTTCGTACACATACATATGAGTCAGATCTAATATTCCTTTGAAAAAAAAACACATTAAAGTAAGGCAGAAAAACCAGATATACGTTTGAATTAAATATATACCATACTCTATCTTTGTACATAACTTTACCATTTCTTTGCATAGCTTTTAGAACAATACTAATGGCAAGAATAGTTTTAATACATAGTACTTTATGATTCAATAACTACTGGAATCTTTTTTTTTCAGCCTATACAATCAGCGTTATTGGCGACTGGACACTTATCGAGTGCCCCAACGGTCTCAGGGTGAAGGTCGATCGTGCTTCAACGGTTTATGTAACATTAGACAAGGATAAGTCGGCCGGACAGAATGTCCGCGGTCTCTGTGGCAATAACAACGGCATTCCCGACATACCAGGTAAAGTGTCCGATATTTTACAGTTCGAACATAATTATATTCATCTTCCGTAATCTGGTGCTTAACAAATCTTTAAATAACCTGTGCATGTTCAAGCATTTAACTGGGGGCTTTTACACATATAAGTTAAAATACAGAAATACTTTATGCTTGCTTTTCTTAATTATATCTTTATAAAAGCACCATATTGAGAAAGTTTGCAGGAATAAACACTTTTACACAGGTTTTAGAGTATTGTTTAGCAGTTTATTTATTGATTTTTTATTAATTTTTTATTGATTTTTTATTGATTAAATGTTTTATTGATTAGCTGATTTGTCCATTTATTTTCAGAAATATATATTTGAAATATGTACACAAAATCTCTGATATAAATAAGATGGTATAAATATTAAATACTAAAATTCTTTTCTTATCAAGAATCAATAACCAATGTTCGTGTGATATACATGAAATTATTACATTCTTATTCCAGATGAATTTGAGGGAACCAAAAATCCTTCAACGTTCGGTAACTCTTACAAAGTTGTTACGGATGGCGCAGTCGTAAGTTGTATTCGTTGATTGTTTATTACAATTACTGTTAAAAACAAAAAGTTAAATAAATCAGATAACGAATATGTTTTTACATTAATTTAAAACAGTCGACCGCTCTTTATACTAAGTCATGATTTGTCATTATACAAGTACATGTAGCATTTACCAACTTTCCCTGAATTATGATTTTGCTACGCTTTTATAACTTTCTCTTTTATATTTAATTATTTTACGGTTAATTTTGTATGATTATATAAATGGGGACACATAATGTAATGTTTGACATGAACAATAACTTATATAAATCAATCATGTTAAGGGGAGATAAATATTTTGAAACTTTTTAAGGCCGGTTAAATATATAACTGTGTTTGTGTTACAGTGCCCCGATTCCGGAGCTATACAGAGTTATTGTTCTGGCGAAAGTAACCGAGCAAAACGTGCCGCCGAGGAAGCTTGTTCGTTCATGCGTTCATCTGTTTTCCGAGATTGTCATCAATTGGTAAGCCTTCATGAAAGATAATTATGTCAATAGTTCCAAAAAATATGACAATAGTTACCTCCCCTGTTTTTCCGCACTACATTTGTACACTAAAATGAAATAATTGGTAATTTTACAAAATCCTTATGCCATCGATAAACTTACTGTGTTATATTTTTCCATTAAATACTCATTGCCATATATATGAATATTTTTGCTACTTTAGCACAGTTGGTAATTGGTATAATTGAATGGATGGGTATTTTGTACGGAAGTCAAAATACTTTTTTGCTTACTTTTTGCTACGTTTACGACACATTGATGCACGTTCAGCGCTATTTTCAAAAGTTGTTATTCAACATACTCTAAATCCATTAATAAAGCACTATTCAACACATGTCTGACTTTTCTAAAGAATTAAAAGGTATAAATTTCTGAGGCACAATGTGCTTTTAAATGTTGCAATTTCAGTAGACCAATGCGACGAAAATTTGGTACAAAGAATAACACAAATTATTTAGAAGTATAAAATATAGATATTATAAAACGTTTCCGTATGATACATATACAATTCTATCTACCGCTAAAATTTCACTACCATTAAAGCAGCACGCCTCCAGATTCATTCTAATTTTCATGAAAATTTTGAAAATGTATCTAAAAGTAGTTTTTAGTGAAATAACCAAAATCAAGCAATTTACACATTATCAATGGCACTTACAACCCACGTAAATTGCTAAAAAGAGGACAAAATATGCGAAAATAGCCATTACTGTGTTAGTATTGCAGTAGGAATATAGTTATAAATACTGAAAAAATAGTCATAAATCGCACATGACATGTAGATTATTACTTGAATCTTGAATATTTTTTACTTTTCCTAAAATCTTAGTACATTTTTCTCAAGTTTGATTTTATTGAAATATTTTACATCTGGAGGCATGCAGCTTTAACGTAACGTTATATAACGTATGTTTCAGATTGACGTTAACGTCTGGTTTAGTATGTGTATGAACTATTTCTGTGGTGCCGAGTCAGACGAGGACCGCGAGGCTGTGAAATGTTTCTATACCGAGGCTTATGCCCGCGAGTGCTCGTCCCAAGGTGTCGTCGTACAGTGGAGGTCCATTTCTATGTGCCGTAAGTCTTTATATACGTGATAATAAGAATAAAATGTTAAAAATTTTGATAAAAAGTGATCCCTCGGAAGCATAATTCACAACAAAATTACATGAAAATTGCAAAACTGCCGACTAGGTTTGATTGAGTCTGTACATGTCGGATAATGAAAAGGTGCCACCTCCCTCACGCTTGAGTGGTCCTTATGTTATCGCTGAAATAGTTTTTTTATGTTATACAATAGATACAAAATAATATCAGAAACTGTTATTTAGCATACTTTAGATTACTCTTGACACTGTTTTAGCACATGCTTTCCCATTTCTAAATTGTACTCATATTAATTTTATTCCATCCATTAAAGATCAAAATAATATTTATTCTTATTCTTGTTAACGTCATTCACACAAAATAAAAATTCTAGCTATTTCTTACTGATTTTTTTTATATTTAAATATCAAACCATTCTACTTCTTTACCAACAGCCAAGGAATGCCCCATCGGACTTGTGTATTCAGACTGTACTTCCGCGTGCCCACGCACGTGTCAAAGTATTCACAACGTGATGCCGGACTCGTGCACGGCCGAATGTGTTTCCGGTTGTGAATGTCCGCCTGGAAGATTCTATCAAGATGGTGTATGCGTTGAGCCGACAGCCTGCCAGTGCGAATACAACCACAATAAGTTCAATAACACAGACGAGATTCAAATTGGATGCAATAAATGGTATGACCCTTTAAAGTAGCACACTTACAGATTTATGCTAATTTTCATGAAAATTTTGAAAATATATATTGAAAATTAATATATTATGAATTGAACCCAAAAAGCATTTTACACGTTACAAAGGGCACTTACAAATCAATGTGAATTCTCTCCTCCGATTTTTTTTATAATACAAAAAAAGTCAAACTATGCAAAAATAGCTCTAATTGCGTTAGTCACGCAGTAGAAATATCGTAATAATTCTAGCAAAAATCAGTCATGAATCACACATAACATCTAAATTATTACTTGAATCTTTGCTTAAAATTTTTGTACATTTATTTCATGTTAGATTTTCTATAAATAGTTCTGCTCATCTGTAAGCATGCAGCTTTAAGTATAAGTACATGTAATATATTTGAACATAAAGATAAGATAAGATAAGATAAGAAATTGGTTTATTATAGTCACATTGTACAATTACAATTTATTTTCAACAATTTATACATACAATATAGGTACCCGGCCCAGTGGGCCTATAAGTGACTTTAACATTAATTCAAAATGAGCCGCGTCAAGACAAAACCAACATAATGGGTTTGCGACCAGCATGGATCCAGACCAGCCTGCGCATCCGCGCAGTCTGATCAGGATCCATGCTGTTCGCTTACAGACCCTATAACAAATAGAGAAACTGATAGCGAACAGGATGGATCCTGATCAGACTGCGCGGATGCGCAGGCTGGTCTGGATCCATGCTGGTCGCAAACGCACTATGTTGGTTTTGTCGTGACGCGGCTCAAATATATAAGACATTGGTTAATGTCCATTTATTTGAATATAGTAAACTATATATGTCTGATGAATAACTTCAAAATAATTTCCTTTTAAAGAAAAAGAAAATTACAGCTGAAAGTAAAATAGCATGTTTACTATCAAACATTATTCAACTTTACTGCTAAATTAGCTATTTTGGGTGACCATCACTTGTAAAAATATCAATTTTGTTATCTCGTTATCATGGCCATAAAAGGAAAGTTTGAACGAAGTTTGATGTATTGATCATATTACTTAATTTGTTTACAGTACATGTGATATGGGCAAATGGAGATGCACGGAGGATAAATGTAGTTCCACGTGTAATTACTACGCAATGTCGCACGTGAAAACGTTCGACGGACTTGAATATGATTTTGAAGCTGCCCCATGTGCTTACGATCTTGTCGAGGTTAGAATATTAAAAAAAAACTAGATTCTAAATTTCTTTTATCAGACACAGATGCCGCTTCAAGCCGTTTAACATACATGTATTTGTCATATAATTGAAATGAAAACAAACAGAAACAGTTAAAATATTGAAATGGACAATCTTATGTATAATCGAAGTTAAAACGATTTGCTCATTAGAGGACAAAACTTTAGAGTTGAAATGTTCAATTCTTAGACGCGACACGTGTTTTACCACGTGAATAAATGGTTGAAGACAATTTATTCAATGTTAAGTTTTTTATTTCTTTGTGATTCAAACACGAATGTGGTGAATTTGTAGCCATGAATATGACCACATTCAGCGGCCAACGAACACTTAAGCATTATAATAACATAAAATTGTGTACGAGCAAATCATAACCGACGAATATTTTATTAATAATTTAATTATTTAATTATAATAATATTTCCTCATTAAAAAAGAAATTTGAATGTTAAAATAGTTAAATATAATGAAAAAAATTACGGCAATCAAAATTATGTTCAATTACTTACAGCCTTCACCAGAGGCCGTTGCCAATGATCCACGTGCTGATCTTCTTATCCGTGCATTGCACGAGGACTGCGGTGAAAATGTCAACAACAGGAACTGCATTGGGGGTGTGAGAATCGAGACACAGGGGGAAAAAGTAATCATCCAAGGGGATATTGTAAAAATCAACGGACAGGATTATTCGTCCCTTATTAAAGAACAACCTTTCCAATCCAGACACCTGTACGTAAAACAAGCTACCTCATTGTTCAAGATGGTACGAGGTTTCGGATTCCGTGTTCTATATGGCTATAGACGAATATTTATCAGCGTAGATCCATTTTATGACAACAAGGTAAATATCAGTCTGTCTGTTTGTGTGTAATTTGAATTTCGTCCGTCCGTCCGCCTTTAAAACAAGACTATTTTGCACTATATCTGTTAATAAACGTGACAAACGGATTACCCCAAATGACAGTTTGTGCTATTTTACCATTGCATGTATATATTTTTGAAACCTTTTTTGTGACTACTTGTTTTTCATACATGTGTTGCTCTCTGGTCGTATCAGTATATTCACATGTCACCGGAAGGCCAAGGGTATTTTATCCCTTGGAGAAAAAATATATAACTTTATTATTATTATTGTTACATGTATTATTATTAATATTATTATCATTATTACTTAGATTCAAGGTATTTGCGGTAAGTTTAACTACATCACCAATGATGACTGGCTCGCACCAAACGGTATTACAGAGAACAGAGCTGGTGCCTTTGTGGCCCACTACATGAACCCACAAAACTGTGCCAGACAGGAGGACCGACCAGCCACCCTTCAGTGCTCCAACATAAAGGTATTTGTAATATCGAAATCCTTGACCTATATATATATATAACTTATTTTTAAATAAAAAAGTCAGTTATCCCTATTTCAGTAACGTATTCTAAGTTCGTCATGCACGGTATTTCTTCATACACATTCAAGTTCTCGTTATTAAACCTTTTTTCTAATACACATTCAATTTCTAAGACTATGTATCATTTTGTTACCATATAAGAATCAAGGCTAGTTTAATACCAGTAATAAATATGTGTGGTATTTATGCCAAATGTTTGTGTTTCAATAAATGCATCTGCACCGATGTCTACCTAGAAGTGGAGAGAATTACAATAAGCTTTGAGCTTCCAGTTTAATCCACTTTTTCATGATTTTGTATACTAGTAAATTTTGTGTTTGATGTGTAGTATTGTAACTTCATAAAAATAATTATGATTGAACCAAATGTTTCTGGTTTTCAGCTTAAATATGCCAAGGAAGTTTGCGAACCTGTGCGAGACACATCGAACCTGTGGAGGAAGTGTCGTGATCTTGTAGACTTCAACGCTTACTATCAACAGTGTCTTAGCGACATGTGCTCCGTGAGCTCCCTTGACGTCAGCGAGCCCGCTTGCATCATTATGTCAGTGGTAGCTCGTGAATGTGCTCTCCAAGGAGCAGTTGTCAACGACTGGAGTAATGACGCCAGCGTGAAAGGACAATGCGGTTAGTTGTACATTTTACTCATACGAGATATACTTTGTATTTATCTAGAGCTAGTTAAACGCTCTATTTGTCACAACTTTAAAATACCCCTTTATTGCGCTCATGTTCCTTTTGTAGATCTACAGTTCTTAATAGTTTAACATCAATAATAAAACATTTGAAAATGGTACGTCATTATGGTTGAAGCACAGCATAGTTAAAATGAACGCTGCATACTTACAAAAGGTTACCCATTAGCTTGTATTACATTAGAGGTTTTTCGTTATAGAAATATCAGAATATGACCCTGAAATTTCCTCGAGGCATGGTCGTTTTTTTGTTGACCGGCGATTTATTCTTTCTCTACATAAAGTGAAAAAATCCTTCGTGAAAAACACCATTTTCTGTTGCAAACTTCCAATGCCATTTGTGTGAATGCTCTACCGATTATGAATTGTAGTAGTTCGGAGGTTCTTCTTTATAGATCAGTTTATAACTATTATACATGTATTATTATCTGGAAATTTCAGGAGGCCTTACGAAGTGTCCATCGGCAGGAGGTACCCAGTACCGGGAATGCTGCTCAGCTTGCAGAGGTCATTGTCGGGACATGGAGATTGCCGATAACACGTGTCAAGAAGAATGCATACCCGGATGTATGTGTCCCGTTGGACAAGTTATGGATGATAACGGTGATTGCGTGAAATTAGCACAGTGTACTTGTTACGATAAGTACGCTACGGAAGGGGATAAAATCCGTGATGCCGGAGATGTCGTGGAGAGGAATTGTCATAGATGGTACGTTTATTTTTATTGGCATATTCTTATAAAATCAGTTTGCTATATCTGGTTTCTCTCTATGTTTTTCTTGTAAATTACTTAAAACTTTAAAGGACCTTCTTACGTTTACTCTACTTCCGTCTACATCTGTAATATTTAAGTACATGTAAGCCTTGGTGAAGAACTTCGGATAACAACTGCTTGATGGTTTGTTTTCGGATGTAACAATGAGCCAAACATCTATGATATGAACGCCGACGGATGGTGGAGCAAAGTGTAATAAACGTTTGCGCTGTCGTCCGGCGGGTATCATCTCATTGATCAACCGCGCATGCGTGAAGAATTCGGAAAGGCAACGCATTGTATTCCAGAAATGAAACGCTTTCAACGGAGAGATGATGGTACAGTGGCATTTCATATGCAAGAATAACTTCTTTTGTAAACTTGTAATGAAGAAAACGAAATTCAACAAACTATTCTAAAATTATGTAAGGCACGTACATAGTTGGCTTTGGGAAAGAAATGTCCGATAAGTAAAATTGTCTCTGTAACTAATCATGCAGACGAGAGGAGGAGAGTGAAGTAACAAGAAATGGAGTATGGAAACATATGTTACGTTTGTATGCATTATGATCCGTAAACCTTTCGAAGAGCAGCTTCGATTGAGGACAGTTCCGATTAAGGGCAGATTACCAATTCCTCTAATTGTGCAAGAATAACCGACGTCTATGGTTGAGCATATACGCAGACGAGCAAGACCTTGAAAGAGCAGTGGAACATAATGCTAATGATAGCGGTAGGGTGCAGAGGACACGGCTACATCTTATTATTGTGCAGGAATAATCGCCGCTGTATGGTTTCGCAAAGTGGATATGAAATTTGCGCTGTCGTCCGGCGGTCATTATTACTGTATTTATCCGACTGAAGAAAAGGCAGATCGATATGGAAACAGAATCTGTGATGGATACCCAGCAGGTATAATATAAACAGATGGATGTCGACAAACTTTACATGAAGGAAGACAAACCACAACTCCACAAGCATTACGATGGCTGCCGAATGTGGTTGCAAAGTGACATTTACGTTTGCGCTGTCGTTCGGCAGGTATCGTTGTGTTTGAATTCGCCTATGACAAGCTTGAATACGGATGTTGCAATGAATTCCATCGTGTTTGAACTATTATTTATGGAGATGGCTTTAGCAACCTTAGAATCGTGTGTTGGACTTTTCCCTTGACAATGGTCTTCATTTAGTGATATCTCGACACAGGCAAATGCTGAAGCTATGCAATATTTATTTTTTGGAATCTGATCATAATGTACATCCTATAATGGATATCTAAGCCGGTCTATTAGCTCGCTATTTTGTATACTCATAATAAATTTTGTCACTTATGTCACGTCTATTGGATTTCTAATAATAGTTCGCATTGTATTTTACAGCACATGTGCAAATGGTGCGTGGGAATGCTCGGCTATACAGGAATGTTACACAGATGTCTCGTGCCCACGTAATCAAATCTACTTGGAAGACAGTAAAGTCTGTCAGACTACGTGCGAGAATAACGGAATGGACTGTGGTAGAGACTATATATTTAGCGGCTGTGGTTGCCCTAAAAACAAGACAATGTCTCCTGATGTACGTAAAATTGTTTATTTACTTCATTTTTTAAAAAGCGCCATTACGACTGTAGTTGACGTCGATCTAATTAATAAGTAATTGCATAGTTTATTTTCAAATGTTATAAGACAGTTAATTTCAACGTGAAAATCTTGCAATGCGCAGTTTTCGTGAGGCTATGCGAAAGTAAAAATTCACCACATCAGTATCTCAATTATCTATATGTCTTTGTTTGATAAGTTTTAATAATGTAATTTAATAATTTCAGTAATTTATTGTTACAATTTTGTTTACTCAACAGGGAAGCTGTATTGACCCCGACAATTGTCCATGCCAGTACGGTAATGAATGGTACAAAGTCGGCAAAATAGTCAAGTCTGGTTGCAAGGAACTGTAAGCATATAACCTACATATTATGTCTTTAACGGTTATAATTGTAGATCAACGCGCAGGCAACAATAACGACAACTCCTACATTCTCTCTTTTTAAATTGAATTCTAGTTACCTCCCGTGAGTTTCGTCTGCAATTCCTTGGAGGGACACATAATGCAGTTACGTAATGTACTGACTCCCAACGCTAAATTACAGACTTTTAACATTGAAGCATTTTAGATATTCATTTAACATTAGTTTCAACTGATAAATAGTTCAACACAGCGATACTAAAGCAGAACTGTAAATAACAGTGATAATAAAAGTAAAATATCATGCTTACATTTTTTTTTCTATCCACAGACGTTGTGAAGGACAAAAATGGGTGGTAGTCAAGGATGAAGATTGTCCAGGTAAATCATAATAAATCAATCATATCTGCCCTTATTGGCGGCGAATGATTGCTGTCAAAGTTGAATAGCATTTGAATGATTACATATAGTTGGTGAATAAAATTCGGAAAGCATAAAAAATGTGCAAATAATTAATAGACACGGTCATACTGGATATCAAAATTCACGCATTAAGCGGTGAACTCTTCTATTCATATAAAAAGAAGAGCGGTTATTGTTCAGAATTTCTTTGCTTTAGGCAAAGTATACTTAGCTAGATAAGACAATACATGTACAAAAGTTATCGACATATGCAAATAAATTTGATAGGACATGAATAAAATAATGCTCAAATAGATTTGAGAGTTTACTCTTTTTAATTACAGGAACATGTTGGGCAGCTGGAGACCCTCATTTGTCGACGTTCGACGGCAAACATTACTCCTTCCAGGGCGCATGCTCCTACGTACTGGTGAGGGACAAAACTTCCGGTGGAGAGTTCGAAATCACGGTAGAAAACGTCCCATGTGGATCAACTGGTAAGAAACTACCAATGTAATGCTATTACCTTATTAAAGCGGCATTTAGCTTTTCTAAAAGTTGAATATGTTAATTTTAGATAAATCGTTTCATATAATTGTCAAAACAAAAGAATTAAGATGGAAAAATGAAATTTGCCGTAGATAAATACATGTACATAAAGGAAACCCCTTGATACCTCTAGTTTTACCGGTCCGCTCTCTTTATGTAGATTAATAAAGCGGATGTTTAGGCCTGTCATATTAACAAAATTAATGTATGTTTCTTTCCTTCCATCAGGCGTGACATGCACTAAGAGTGTCAGCGTTCGTATTTTTGGCGTCACGGTTAAAATGATGAGAGGGATGCCGCCGAGAATTGATGACTTTACTGTGACCAATGGAAATTACAAGGCCAAGGGAATGACCATCAGCAGGTCAGGAGTGTGGGTCATTCTTTACTCCTCAAAACTCCAGCTTACTGTCATGTACGACGAAGGTAAGTTTGAATGTGTTTACTTACTGTCTAGTACATATATAAAATCAATCTCCTACGCAGTGATCTCCCCTTACAAGATTAGATACTGGCCGTAGCGTAACCGGTGCGCGGAGTTTGATATAAAATATAACAAGGACGGTCATTTTATGTACTAGGTTATTTCTTCTTGCGTGTCCAAACCAGGAATGTTATAATGTACATGTACATTCGTTCATTACTGAAATATGATAATTATAATGATGAATGATGATAACAGTGATGATGTTTATGATGCTTAGATTAATATGAGTATTATGGATACATACAGTTAAACCAGTGAACAAAGACCACCTGAAGGATAGACCAAATTTGACCTTTACAGACAAGTGGTCTTTATATGGAGGTTATAGTGTGTTATTTAATCAATGAAAGGTTGTTGAACAGTGGCTTTTATTTACAGGACGGCCTGTATTTGGAGGTGTCTTTAACAAAGGTTTAACTGCATTTGAGATTAAATAAGGTTTTACTATATAAAACATTGATATGCCCATAGTTGCCACTCTTACGTTGTCTTTTTAGACACTAGCTACTTTTTGTCCCATCAAAAAAATATAGAAAAATAAAAATGGAAAAAAGTACTACCTAGCTATAGCACAGATTATCGGTTGATAAATAAATTTTACACTTAATTTGTCGGCCAACAGAAGGGTTTTATAACTGCTTGGTAATTTCTTTCGTCAAGGTACACGTATTATGGTGCATTTGAACGCCAGATGGAGGTCTAAAGTTGAAGGTCTATGCGGAAACTTTGACGGACGCTCAAATAATGACTGCGGAAATAATATTGTGGATTTCGGAAATGGCTGGAAAACGAGCTCCCGATGCGCGGATGCTCCTCATCCGTCCCCGAAACAACTCGAACCATGCTTTGTAAGCAAATCGTTTTAGCTGGTTATTTAACATCATTCGGTTTATTATTATTATTATTATTATTGAAATTATGCATTATTTTAATTCCAGTACTTTATCATTTATATTACTACCAACATAATGTCTGTAATATAATATTGTCTGAAAATTGGGAGACATTAATTTAATAACAAATTCGTGAATTATTGATTATGATACAAGATTTTTTGAGTACGACTTTATATCACCTAAGCCATGGAAGGTATTTTTGTTGAACTTTACAGACGTCTTTTGGTTTATTTTAAACGTCAATATCCAAGATCCATCGCTTGGATTTGTTTTCCGACTGAAATATTTGTGAATTTTAGAGATTCCCGTTTTTTTCTGTTAATAAAAACTCTTTGTGAAGATCTCTCGTCCACAACCTAAGCCTTTATTTGAAATTATGAGATAAAATTCATTAATCTGTATCTCATTTGTCAAAACAAAAATGGATTTATATGAAATATTTTTGTGTTTTAGAACGTGGAACACAGAGAGGCCTGGGCGGAGCAATCGTGCGCTCTCATTATAGAAGGTGACATGTTTAGCTCGTGCCGAGACTCGATGCCGGACTGGATGGAAGATTTCTACTATCAGGATTGTCTGTTTGACGCTTGCAGGTATAAATAATATTATATCATTTTGTTCCAAGTGTGAAACCGACCCACCGACCGACCGACCGACCGACCGACCGACCAACCAACCAACCAAATAAACATAACAAGAACCAGAGAACTGAACTTACTTGTAGTTTCAAACTTATTTCTTTGCATAAATGTAAATAACATACCGTATACATGTATCAGGTTTTTTTTTCACGAGTATCTAATTTTCGCTATATTTGCGTGCAATGAATATCGCGAAAAATAAAAATGATTCGCTAAATTTTGCTTGAATTTAATACGGGGACTTTGCCTGATATACAGTATAAAAATCAACATGGCAGACACACAATCCTTGTAGCACAAGCGTATACGAGTATGTGCATATATCTTTAAAGAGTTGAGCCTTACAGTGTAGCAATATTTTTGCGGGGCCTTACCTAAAGTCGGAGAAAGAGAGATTTCAAGGTTTTTTAAAACATCACCAAAGAAAAACCCAAAACTGACAAAAGAGTGTGTAATTGAATGTTCAGGAGTGGTTCGGTTCATTCAACGATAAATAATGTGTCACTTGGAAAACCAGTTGAGATATTGTTGCAACCATTTCTTTTCACATCATCTACACTTAATTTAGCAAAATCACATGAATTATTCGAAAATTTATCGTAATGTAATATTTGTTTTTTTTTGTTGGTTTTTATTGTGAAAATTCATTATATTTAATTGACACCATGTTATACTTTCAGATGTGATATGGGTGGTGACTGCGAGTGTTTGTGTACAGCCCTTGCCAACTTTGCTGAAAAATGTAACGAACTCGGCGCTCCCGTCAGATGGCGTTCCCAAAGGCTCTGTCGTAAGTTCGAATCTCTCAGTAACAAAAATATGCCCGGCAGTTAAGTAAATAATTGAATAAATCGTTTTCCTTCTCTAAACAAAAGAACTTTTAATCTAGTTTCCAAATCCATTCATGTTTTATTGTGAAAGGGTGATTTTATGTAAAAGTATACAAAAAACGTTATAAAATTATATACACTGCGCACGAGAAATTATTTTTAGAGTTTATGTTAATGAGATGTCTAATCTATTTATAGCAATGCAGTGTGACAATGGCATGGTGTACATAGCCTGCGGACCGGCCTGCCCACAAACCTGTCAGAATATAGGTGACGAGCCCGAACCATTCTGCGACAACGTCCCATGTGTTGAAGGGTGCTTTTGCCCAGACGGTTTCGTCCAAAATGGTAAATACTACGCTAATGTTACTTTAATGTTATGCTAAGCTTCTATTTTAAAATTTATTTCTTTATTCTACTTACGTTTTTTATACATGATGGACACTGTAAAGCTAAAGAAGGAAAAAAGTCGGAACTTCGAGAAGAACGAAAGTGAGTTAACGATAGTTGACTTATGTTAATCTTGTTCTTAAAACAAACAAACAAACAAACAAACAAACAAACAAACATTAACACTGAGCAAAACAACATGTTAAAAAATTGATAACAAAACGAAAGAATAACCTTCGTTAAGAGTTGAACTACTAAATAAATACAGGAATGTAGGAACATATAAGGCTGTTTTATATATTTCTTTTTTTTTATTTCTGTTTCAGAAAGAAAAGTATTTATTATATATAGTTGAAAAGAATTAGCTACATTTCGTTAAATTAACCAAAAGATGTTTAATTATTTTATATAGTTGAAACCAATTAACTACAATTCGTAAAATTAACCATAGAAACGTAAGTAATATATATAGTTGAAACGAAGTAACCACATTTGGTAAAGTTAACCATCGTAAACTAATTTCAGGAGACAGATGTGTGCCGGCTGACGAATGCCCATGTATCAAGGATGGCACTAAATACCCACCTGGTACCTCTATAATGAGGACCTGCATGAATTGGTAAGTTACCTACCAGAGTTGCTTACTATGTTCGAATACCACATTATCACCAATTAAACGTTACCCTGCTTGAACCGAAGTGATTAACCTTTCCAAAAGGTCTAGGTCCAGTGCAGCCTGTACTATTGGGCATTCTTACCAGTGTGGTCAGCCAGCTCTATCATGCAGTCTGACAAATATCCATACTGTTGTCTGACCAACTTCAAATTTTCATCTTGATACCCCCATTGAAAATATAATAATGAACAATTCCTAAAATGGAAGCTGGGCAAGTTCATTCAAGACATTCAGCATGTTTATTGACGTCTGAGACATCTATTTTTAGAACTTGATGTATATTTCACATTTCTGTTTATAGTACAAGATGTATATTCGTGAATAAAAATCGTCATAAGGTGAACAATACGGTTCCCTGGAATTTATTTTTTTGCAATTTTTCATGGATGAGACTTATACTTCATATAACTTTTGTTTTCATTTAGCACTTGCATTAAGGGCAAGTTTGAATGTTCGGGATCCAACTGCACGGGAATCTGTGCCGATGGTGAGTTCGTTTGTGAAAATGGAGACTGTGTCAAATCTGAATATGTTTGCGACGGATACTCAGATTGCCAAGATGGAAGCGATGAAGTGAACTGTGAAGGTAAGATATATTAGTCATAACCTTTTTTTCATTTTACATAATTTTATTATTCAAAGTATACAGTCGATAGGTATAAAGTTTTGAAATTGTGAAGGAAGCATAATGCCCCTTTTTATATTTAAACACATATTTATCAAAAATAACAAGGTTTCATATAATGATATGCAAAATATGTTCCATATAGGTAGAAATCAAATTTATAAAAACGTGTCACCCATTCAAGCATCGCTGCAAGAATATCCTGCAGTTTTGTAGCTGTTTCCAAACAATTTTCTACCGAGCACACACAGTCGTTGTTCATAAGCATAGCAAAAGTTCACAGGCACCTAACGTTACCTTGTAACGTAGTAAGTTAAAAGGAACTCCACTGTGGTACAGATGCCTGGAAACATAAAATTTGAATTTATTACAAAGATTATGAGGGGCTTTCAAAACGGAAAAAAATGCAAAAGATAATTAAGAAATATACACAGAAATAATAAAATTCGTAGTTCTGTGCTATTTATAGCCTCATTTGAGTGAAAAACGTTGCAACGCGTTTCAGTTTTTGATCTTTTTCCACAATTAGAATAATCATTTTGGAAAAAAAACAGAGTGAGCAAATGATCTGAAATTTTGCACACACATTAATGGCCGAGAAACTTCATCGAATGGAACATTAATCTCGGACAATTATTTTCAGACCCGTGATATTAAAAAAAACTTAGTGGAGTCCCTTTAACTTATACAATAAATCATTGACCTGTCTCTTTTCAGAGATCGAATGTGGGGACGATTATTTCCAGTGTGGAAATGGACGTTGTGTACCAGAGGATGTACGTTGTGACGGCTTTTTTGACTGTGTTGACATGTCAGACGAGGCTGGATGTGGTAAGGCCATACTTTCAGAGCACATATACAAAGCTTATATCGCCCTCTATCTAAGGAGCCGAATTTCTAGGCTTTAGGCCAGAGCTCGCATTATTTCTCATTGTGTACACTTACGTCTTATTCAGATGTTTATTTGTTATTAATAGATTATTTGCAGATAACCGCAATAATTATATCAAATATAACAACAGGTCTAATTGTTTCATTTGCTTATGTTTCGTCATATTTATATTGTAATAAACCCCTACCCTGCTCAATATCTAAAACGGACTTTTCCATCTTTTAATATGGACAAAATTATTCATAATTTTTAGAGAACATTTCAAAATTAATATTGACTGAAAAGCGACCAGCGCAGACACTGACCATTTGGCACGTGTGTGCCGGTTATTTTGGTATGCATTGGTTGCATGGGTAGATTGGCAGTCGCCATAAGTTCTAAGGTTCATAAGGGTCCATCCGCTTTCAGGCACTGAGAGTACGGACCCCGGATATGTCACTAATCATTTCCTAAACATGTACATGAGCTGTTAATGGACCATTACTTTGAAAGGGCAAATAATATTTTTGGAAAATGCCAGTAGGCTAAGAGTCTTAAACAATTCTAGTCCGGGGAATGAAATTTTTTAATTATCAAGTTTTCTTTGCCTGTTGTTTTAGAGCCAACATGTGATGAGCACGAGTTTACGTGCGACTCCGGATTGTGTATACCACTCAACTTTAAATGCGACGGTGAACCAGACTGTGGGCCAATGGACAACTCGGATGAAAAGAAATGTCCAAGTATGTTTTTTTTTAAATATTCATAATCAAACTGGCAAATGATTCTTTCAGAGTTATTGAAATATAACGAACACGTTGACATTTCGTTTTGATTGATAAAATTATTATGAAATTCTCCATGACTTTGCTGTATGTCATTTTAACTTGAAACGATTTTTTATAGTTAATCTAAAAGAATGTAAAAGAAAAGAAATATAAAGAAAGAATGATTAAGTATTTGTAAACGTATGGTATGGATTAGTATTTTGCTATTTTCCGGTTAACAAAATTTATATCTAACTTTTAATCTACCAAGTATAAACAATTTTTAGCTATTGTTTTGCTTATTTCACTCAAATATTCAATGTGGAGAAGCGGACGAGCAGTCATGATGTGCCTGGCCTGCAGCCAGTGGATCATGGGTTCAAACCATGTGATCCCGGACATGTTTGTTCATGGGATTCCAGTACTAATTATGTCCAGAAAACGAACTCGATATTTGTTGTAATAAACTTTTCTTCATCACAAATACTGTAATATACAAATATATTTTAACTTCCATTGATTTAGTAAAACACATTCAATTTCGCTGATTACAGTTGTTACGGAGTGCTCTGAGGTTCGAACCTTCCGCTGTGAGAACGGTGCCTGTGTACCTTACACATTGAGGTGTGACCGACATGATGATTGTGGAGACGGTAGTGACGAAGTAGGCTGCAGTAAGTACATGTTTAGTTTATACCTTACCTTTCTTTTGGCAGCTAGATAAAGGTTCAAAATACATGTATATGTACTGTTTATGGACCTTGAACTTGATCTGAAAAAGAAGATGATAAAAAAACATTATTTTGATAGGACAAATACTTTTCTTGATTTTATTCAAAGTGAAATCTATTTCTGGTTCCACAGAGGTTCATACAATCTTTTTCTATTTAAAAAATCACAGTTTAGAACGCGTAACCGTTACTTAACATTCTTTTTATTCACAATCATAATTGTGATTTCTAAACGCGCTGAATGTGAAGCATGTTGTTCCATCGGTATAAAAAAAGTAACGAAAAGTAATTTTGCTTAATAAAATAAATTACATTGGACAACTAGAAAGTGAAAAATCCATGATTCGGTTATAGTATTCTCACGTACGGAATTTTATGTATGGAAGCGTTTTCCAGAATTGTCTACAGTTTATTATCTTTATAATTTACACTAGATTGCACGTGCGATGGACGCGGTGTATTCACGTGCGGAAGTTGTGAATGTTTGGAGGGATATCACCAGTGTGACGGTGTGTTTGATTGTGCCGACGGATCAGATGAACAAGGATGCAGTGCGTATATTCAATTAACATTAGAAGTTTATGTACAAGAGCGGCCCTTTTTAAAGCAAATCATAATGCATTTTACGTATCTGGAGCAATCGGAGTTCCTATAGATTCTGTTATTTTTATGTGTAGAGAAAATGGCGTCTAAAATATGTTAGAAGGGTAAAAAAACACAAAAAACTGTCTCTTGTTAAACACATTTGCAGCCATGTCATCAAACTTTTTGTAATACCAAGTAAATCACGAAAATACGAAGCTTTACGGTAACGCAAGCATATTGTTTTATATCAGTAAGGGTTAGACATGTTTTGCACCGGAAGTAACTGAGCTACACTCTTCATAGACGGAGGTAGAAAGAAGGATTGGAGGTAGAAAAATGTAAAATCCAAGACGAATGGATCCAATAAAAATGAATTGTTATTTTATTTTCAAGATATGGAAGAGTCAAATTTGCATTAAATTATATTCTGAAATAGCCTCAATCATTTCCGGTAGGAAGACATTTATTTTTGGATATTAAATTTTTTTCAAGGGTGGTTGGTTCGAATCTATGATATCTGATATCGCAAATTTAGATTAGATATAACTTTATAACTTACACATTGTTATATTTGTTTTGCCTTGTCACAGAATGTGGACGTGGTCAGTTCACATGTGATAACGGTCTATGTGTTGACAACAACAAGCGATGTGATGGTGCAGCAGACTGCAAAGACGGAAGTGACGAATCCGGATGTGGAATTGAAACCACGCCTACTCGTACGTATAATGTTCAGTTCATCGATTTCCGGTCTTAGATTTTACAGTTGATTTTCAAATATATATCACAAAAAACCTACATCATCATGACCCGAAGTCTTTTAAAAATAATAATGAAGTTCTTAAAATTAGGTAAAATAATATATTATATTATATTATTGTCTCCCTCAACATGACAATGCAAAAACTTCAAATTCGTATCAGTATAAGTCTATAACAAAAATACTATTAAATTTCAAATTATTGCATTGGTATGCTTCCCTCATGGACTGAAAACACAATTGTTATATAATAATGCAGCTGTCACAACATCAAGTTCCGTCACCACGCCCTGCAATTACATCAGTTGCTTGACCACACCCTACGCTATACACAAGAAGGATATCTTTGTCAGTGACCCTGATGCAAGGCCAAAAAAGGAAAATATAAGACCTGGCGGCGATCCGCTCAAATCCTACCAAGATGTTCTTAAGGTATGTTTATCACTTATAATGAGTTTGGTTTAATAATTAAATTATAATTATACTGATTAATCAAATCTGATAAGTATTAACTCATTAATTAATTAAATTATCAGAAATATTGTTGAACTTAATGAAAAATGTTAGGTAAGAAAAAGAACAAAAAGAATAAAAACAACAGAAACTCACGACGAAGAACAAGAACACCTCCAACAAAAATAAAACAACAACAAACCAAATCAACAATAACAACAGAACAAAATCAACACAAAAGACCTACACCATCAAAATTAACAGCAGATCGAAAAGTCTTTATAAAGACTGCATGGGCTATCGATAAATGTCCAGTCAGCAGAAGCCAGATATTTTTTCTAGAATGACACTTGCACAGGTTCCCACAGATCAAACACACAAAATATACGGGTATGCTCTAGTGCTCATTTATATAACGGTACATATTACAAAAGTTGTTGAATATTTCAGATTGTTATAGACTTTCCTCAGAAGGATACGCCAACAGATTCTGTATGGCTCCCTACCTCAGACAATGTCGCTGCATTTACTGTTTCCATAAAGATCGGAAACAAAATTATCGACATCCATGATGGAGCTGTAAGTGAATATTTACATCATTTCCTCGTTGATATATAAATCTCGTCTTTCATTTTCCCACAAATGAAGCTTGTGTTTTGGCTTAAAATACATATTTTGATTATTGTCGACTACTTTGTTTTCCCTTTGTGTTCTAGAATTGTAATTTTACATTTGTTTGTCACGTTGTTACATTCTTGAAAGAATTGTACTAAATATGATATGGGCGTGTCCTTGGCCGAGTTGTAATGATTATTGACTTTGAACTACTGGTCCATTAGCGCTATGGGTTCGAGTCAGGGACAGGGACTTTGGATTCTTTCATGTGAGAAACATAATCAGCTAGCTTTTGGAATGTCTGTGAAAATACTCAGTTGTCCTGCCGTGCTTAAAATAATGCACCAAGGGCATCTGAAATATTTAGCCATCAACAAAGCTGAAAATTCGCCATATAACATTTTCAGTCTCGGTGAGACTTTAGACCTTATAAGACAAACCGTATAAACTGAATGTCTAAATAGATATATCTCTATACAGAAGGGAAAGTCCTACCGGTATTCCAGAGAGTTTTTTTTTCAATATTACTTGAATTAGCTTCCTTACATACCAGTTGAATATATTACAAAACAAACGAGGAGTTGTATGATTCATAGCAAGAGCTTTCTTGCCGGGAACATTCATTTATCTGTCACGGCGTTTTGCAAGGCGGCCTGATCATATTGAACATTTTGCGCATTCCGTGTGCTTATTTCAAATCAATACCGATTGGAGCAATATCAGATAATAACCATATTGTATAACCTAATGTATATAAATGTATACTTGTATCACAATACTCTTTCTACCGTGTACATTTATCTTTGTTGTTGTTCTGCATCTATAGTAGATCAAATGCAAAATATACATCTATTAAAGTCTAAGATAAACATTTTTTTTTTATATTTAAGGCCTTTGGTCCAGACGACACTGTTGACCTTTCTGATTATAGCGCTGACGAGATTATTGTAACCTTGACTTCTAAAATCAGGAAAACTCGTCCATACTATGTCGAGGTAGAGATATCGGCTTGTGTTGAAGGTAAAACCATGTGTAATCATTATTTCATACATAATTTATTACAGTGACAAAATTCATTTGAATCAAATCATTAATATTTTACTTCAGAGTTACTAAATATTAAATTGTCCTACGAAATAAAATGAACAAATTGCAAAATTATAGTTTATCAAGACTTAATTTCAGTGAAATGTATTTTTTCTACATTCATCTTAACTTAGGTTTGGGTTTATAACATAGAAGCACGGTTTCGTCGTATCGAATCTGTTCATGAAATACGTTGCAAAGTACAGCAATACCTGTCACACCCCAAGCCAGTATTTGTGTTTAAACTTGTCCAAAATTGGGTTAAAACAAGTCAAAAACTTGTTGAACACTTGTATTACTAAGAAATATAATGATATAAATAATCACAAACATTATTTGGTTATCTTTGTAGTTGAGCCAATATCAACAACTCCAAGCCTTACAACACCAACAGGTAATAACAAATTTTTATAAGGATATTGACATATAAACACAAGATTTAAATAACCATATTTCTTACGTATTCCAGCATTTAAATGACAACACTCTGTGTAATCTTTATTAGCTGACCGGTTTAAAGGTGTAAATTGTAAATAGGTGATTAAAATATACTTTTGCTGATCTCCATTTCATTGATCCAACTTTATTCGCATCATTGAAATTTATCCAATTTTAATATGTTATTAAATTATTTAGCTTGCACCGAAAGAATGTTATTTGGCGATTCACCATTTGTTCGTATTGACGCAACCTCATCGAAACCGGGTTCTAAACCGGAGGACGCGCTGTTCCAGCAACCAAACACATGCTGGGAAGCCGACGATGATGACGATGAACCGACATTGACTGTGACTATCCTTAGTGAAGGAAACGCTCTCGTGACTTTGATCGTAATGAAGGTTACAGGCGTTAGTATGGTTGAAGTCGAATATTTACCCAGCACATATTCCCCGGTATGTTGTTACTATTAGTTACTTTCACACTAATTTTTGTGTATATTAAGTTATGAATGACCTTAAAACATACACCACACGAGATTCATTTATGTACTTATCTTATAAGAATATCTTATCATTTGATCAAATCTTTTATTTTTGTTATTAGAGCACTTTTAAAAGCAAACAATATTTTCCATTTTTTCCAGCCCCTTCGTATTATTAGTGACCCATCCATTCCATCCCGTGTTGATTTCACAACCCCAGCCGGCAAACCTGCGCAGACAATCAAAATCAAAGTGATTCCAGCTGTTGACAGAACGCCACGTGTATGTGGCCTTTCTATCGCTGCTTGTTTCCAACCTTCAAGTAAGTCATCATTTATATCGGGTAACTGTCTTCATTTACCTTTTTTGACAGGATACGCTATATATATTATATTTGCATTATTATTATTATTTTATCAAAATCATTACCAAGCTAGTTTGATTCTATCTTTAAAAAAGTTTAGATTGTACAAAAGACTGTTTAAAATTTACATTGGCGAGTTGCGATTCTTTAGTCGGCTAGCCGTATTACTTCAACAGTTTTGACGGGTGTAGTTGCATCCAAATCAAGCACTATGATATACTTTCTAAAGCGATCAGTCTTAAGTTTAATACATTGGCTACATCTTGCTACCACAGACATTTCTGATTTGTCATGTAGAAGCTGTTAACAATATACTTTTTTTCATTTTAATTTCAGTATCTACTCTTACTACTCCCCCTATAATCAGCTCATCATCTACATCAACACCTTACTCTACTACTACCGAAGGTAAGTCATTGCATTTGTGCATCTTCATTTACGACAGTTTCTTCTACTACAGAAGTAGTACATGTAATTACGTCTTGAAGCTATGTACTTTTCAGTGTAGCACAAAAAGCCAGGAAATCAGTGCGTTTCATATTATTAGAACACACTTTTGTTTCAACTGTCATTTTAGCTACTGTTTATATTATCATCATTTTTAAGACAATAGTCCTTAGAATAAACATCTGAACATAATAAATAGATGAAGACAAAGATCAACAAGTGAACGCAGCGTTATTTGGAATGCAACTCTACATCTCAAACAAAATGTTAAGACACACAAGATAGTCGCCTACTAGAAGATAAAATATAATTGTCGCCTTGAGAAAGATCAAATAGAAACGACGCATAGTTGGAGACCAAATAGGAACGAGGAGGTCAATAGGATAGGTAATGATACATAATGTTAAACAGATAAGTAAATGATACCTCTGATACGTTTTTGTTACAGAAATATGTATGGAGGAGCTTGTATGGCGAGCCAAACTCGATTACAGTTCGGTTAAATCTTCATCCGGTGACGGTTCCTTCGATGATAGTCCTTGGACTCCGGCGTCTTCGGACTCAAACCCATCACTCACAGCCAAATTCAGCGCAGAGATGCTAGTCAAACAAATAACAGTCAAAGGCAAAAGAATGCAGTTTATGGTGGAATATAAACCTATGGATAAACCATGGGAAACGGAATATGATGACGATAATAGACCAATGGTAAATTTAATTTATAGAACGGTCTTAAAACCCTCCTATTATCTTTAAGGATTTCCATTACAGGCTTATACTTAAAGATAAAACAGAATTATCAATTGTACAAAATGATTGTTCGAATTGTAACAATTTAGTATCGGTAGCATTTAATGCAATTAACCTCAATGTTGGTGTATAAAGTGTACATATTAGATTTGTAACACTCATCGGTAACTTTACTCTACATTTCTTCTTACAGTAGCATGCATTTATTGAAATTAACTTTATGACGATATGGTAAGTGGTCACGAATGCAAGACTTCGTTACATACCACCATTATGCTAATAATAAATAATAATTTAGAAGATAATTAAGTAAAATGCAATCTATTTATTTAACAAGTTAAGGATATCCCAATTTAGGCGTATATAGTAAGGTATGTATTTTTTGGTAATCGTTGGACTTACAATTATGCTAACATACGATAAAAATATTTTTTGTCTTACCATTATAGATATTTAGTGTACGAAATGAGGACAAGCCCATTGACTTCAAACTTAGTCCTATCAAGGTCACTGCTATCCGAATTCGTGTCACATCCACAAGTGCAATCTCTTTCCAAGTTGAAATGTACGGTTGTGTTGTCGGGCAAGTCTGTAAGTATAGTCAGAAATGAAAATTATTTCTATATCTCACTTAAAGGTTTCTTTAACTTTTTAAGCAATTTTGTTCAATATCTACATCTGAATGACATGATTTAAACGAGAAGCATTTTTTATCGGTTTATAAACATTAAATATGAATATAGGATATCGACTAAATAGATATATGAACGTAATATTATGCGCATTGTAAGAGTTTGTTTTTCTCTTTTTTAATGTTTAATATTGTGTCTGTAAAATATCTGTTTATAAATTGTGCTTACGAGTCTCTTTAAATATATGCTTTTACGTTTTGTGCAGACTTAAATGACATAAAACGCAATTTATAAAAAAATTGTTACATGTTTGAAGTTACTTTCATGATTTTGTTATTATCCGCAGTTACAACCACGCCGTATGTAACAGAGACATCTTCCTTTACACCTTTCCAAACAGGTAGTCTATATTCTTAAACATAATTTCAACCATATTGAAATTAATTTGTATTGTTTCGATAAATTGCTTGCAAATAGAACTAAACTGATCCGGTATGATTAGTTTCGGAAAAGTAAAATATCAGGTATACGTTTCCTTTTGACGTATTTTTCTTTTTTAAATGGGTAGTGAAGTTGTAGATTATAGTAATTACAATTTGATGTTAAATCAGGATTCTTGATCTACTAAATGTAGAAAAAATTAGATTAAAGTTTCATAAGAACGTAAGATATCTTTCAAGATTCAAGAAACCTGCATTATTATTTTATGATAAAGCGCTGTGTAAAATACACATGTTCTATAAAAGCTTAATCCCATCATTTCTATAGTGACGTCAGAGACGTCATCCACGTATACAAGTGGCCAGGTTCCATGTGAAAGTTCGGAAGGAATGGATGAACCCTTACGTATACCGTCAGAGGCTATCTTCACGGATGACGACACAGCAAAGAAAAACATAGAAAATATACGTCCCGATAGCTCAACACCATTAGTAATCCGAAAGAACGAGCCTGTTATAAGAATAGTGCTCCCAAATATCTATGTGGAATCAGTTTCATTGCCCACCTCTATCAATGTCAACAAGTTTAGGCTATCCATCAAAAGACCATCGGACGATTCGCTTAAACCAGTTCAAAACGGAAAGGTAATAGGCATCAACTGTATTTAGTCTAAATATATGCTTTACTACCATTTTGTTTGAATTCTTGAGCTGTTTATCTCTTTTTAGTGGAACAAAAACTATATATAACTATAGTTATATAACTTTAAAAAAACTGTTTTTTTTTGCACTGACAGCAACAGTACATTGAACTGATTTCACTAGTCATCAATATTGATGTAATTGTAATTATTTATATACAAATTATATAAATACTGCTGTGTATTGTTCTAGAGAAGTTTCGCGGAAATAAATAAAGTTATTTATTTATTTTTTTTATTTGAATGAGAAATTAAATTGTGTTTTACTGATAATGACTGATATTTGCATACATCTATGTAGCCATTTCGTTAGCTGGTCTTTTTTTACATTTTAGAAATTTTCTCCAGACGACGTGATTCCAATAAACACATATATTGTTGAAATTGACATAGAATTATTCGGCGATACACCGTTCAAAATTCGTCTCAGCATAATAGCTTGCTTCGAAACAGGTATTGGTTTGATTTAAAAATACTTCTCCATTGCTGTTTTATACGTATATGTAAAGTATATGTTTTTAGTACTGACATGGAAACAGATGAACTTTTCATGTATAAATCTTGTAATTTAATCAAGCCGGTGTTAGGGAGCGTGGACGATAGTACTGTCCATAAACATGTTCAAGTTTGGTATTTAATTACAATGCAGGACAGAAATACTGTTAAGAGATCGGTATAATACAATCAATTTATTCTTGAAATAAAAATAATTTTCATACTCAGTGAGTTTGTAATTTTGATATTTTGCCGATATATGTTCTTCGGCTACTCACCGCTGTGGCTTCGAATCCCGACAGGGACTTTGCATTCTTTGATATGAGGAAGCTAACCAACTAGCTTACGGAACGTCGTAGTTCTACTCCATCCACGAACATGCATCTTAGGTCTTCCTCCACCAATAATGCTAAAAAGTCGCCATATGACCTATACTGTGTTAGTGCGACGAGAAAGCACCCCAACACACAAAATATAAAAAAAAAATGAAATAAAATAAGCAAGTGAATCTTATTAAATCATTTGCTATGGTAATGAAAAGTAAAATAAAACAACCGAAATTATATCGATATTTATATTTACAGTAACAACCCCGGTGACATCCACGCCAAGCACTACATCTTCATATCCCATAACATTTACGAGTTCTTCAGAAACATCGTCGGTACCTGAAACATCGACCACGTACACGACATATACGTCACCACACGTGGAAACTTCTTCAACAACATCAGGTAACTTAAAATCTGTAAGAATTGTAAGAGATGTTTTAAACTAACAGAAATGACTACAAACTATCCAGAGAAGTATGAACCACAATTTAATTAATGTTAAACATGTCTCATCCAGTTTCAGAGAGCCTTCACTCTTATCAGGATTGGAAAATTACAAAAACAATAAAACACGTGTTTTGACGTTAAAGCTGTTTAATGTTTTTACTTCTCATTGTCTGTTAAAGACTGGATTATTTTATGATGGGGTAAAACAATTTATCACACACCCGTGCCGATTTTGCGACTCCGTAAATATGGTATTGCATTTTGTAGAATTTATTCAATTAATACACATAAACGAATTAGAAGTGTTTGAATTCTCAAATTAAAAGTTTGGGTGAAATTGTAAATAGCGAGGTTTATTTATATTTTTACAAAAAATATTAATATTTTATGCAAGGGTTATTTTACATTTATGGATTTTATATCAAAATCTATTTAGTTATTTGTCACATCGACATTTAAAAGATGTTTTTCGTCAGTATTACTATTAAAGATGGACCACAGTTGTCCCTATGCTTTCTTTTAATCTTACGGTTATGCTTTCCGCCGAAAAAAAATCAGAGACCAATATCGTAGCAAATTTGTTCTTTTCGGAACATTATTTTTTTCAAAATCTTGGGCATTAGATTATTTACAATTACTCATCCTATATCGCTATGTACTAAATTCCGGTTATAAATGATTAAAAATCTATTGATTAACTAAGATGGTGAAATATAACATTCCGGAAATTTTCGATTTATTACAATTTAGGCCTATGTTAGAAATGTTTTTGCGGGAAAATATTAGAGCGGGAAAACATTACAGTGAGACTACCTTAAATACGGGTGGGCGTTTGAGTAAAATAGACTAGTTCATAAACTACACTTCTTTCTAACATTAAAGAATACACAGCGATAATCAGGTGATTCATGTTATTGGCCTTAATTATACTTGCAGGATGGCCATAACCCTTTTGTGATATTCATGACATATATTTGAATGCATATTAGAAATGCCTGTAATTTGTTCTACAACTTTGTATCAATTATGAAAAGATTTTTTTTAAAATTAATATGTTTTGATAAGGATAATTGTATTGAAACATAATTATATTAAAAAGCAGGTCTTTTTTTATCCAATCACGTGTATATATCTATATCTTGTTAACATACTGACCCCTTAAAAAAAAGAATGATAAGGTACATTTATCTTTAAATATATGTATTCTCGCTTTGGTTTCACAAGAGGGGACTGCAGGTTTACCCTCCGTCCATTTTATCGCCCTTCCGAAAACTGAAAATATATTGGTCCTGCCATCACAAGATATGTTGAGGATATTTGAGATTTATAGATATTATGATCATCTTTGTCATTGTTCTGTTGTTAAGGTTGTTAAGGAAAAAATAAAGGAAACTGAATACGCCTTAATAAAATGAACAAAAGACAAGAACGACAAAGATGGTACTTGGTATATATGTAGAGGAAGATATGAAAATTATGCACGTCGTACTAATTTTCAATCATAGATAACATATGGTTATATCGGGTACATATATAGTACGAATATAGTACATGTGATAACTTAATAGTTGACATGTCTGCCCATTATTTTGAAATAATGTAAAGTTCTTTAATATTATACGATTCCTTTATAGTTATATGTTTTCTCTCAGACTTATTCTTAAAAGTCCATTTCCAAATTTTTGGCGGAAGAAAGAAATTGACAAGTCATTAAGTGCTGAATAGCCAATGACAAGCTATTGATATTTCATGTAAATCTATAAACTATTGTTTGTCAAGCAAAAATATGTGTAATTGTAATTGTTTTGAAATGTACAATTTTAAGGTTATCAACTTCAGCATGTACGGAAAACACAGAACATCTCTAACAGATAAATGTATTGTCATATTTCAGTATCCCCATATACAAGCTCATCCAGTACCAGTATATCATCGTCTTCAATTTCAACGTCCTCATCGCCCACAACCAATGTATACACAAGCTCATCAAGCAGCAGTTTAACAGAATCAAGTCCTGTTTCGGCCACGGCTACATCTACGACAGTGTGCACTGTAACGGAGGGTATGGATAGACCGAAATCAATTCCAAGAGAAAATATAAGGGACAATAATGATCGTATACCGCAAGGTGCTGAGAATTTAAGACCTAATGCAGAGAATCCATTTACTGTTGATAGGAATTCTTTTACTGTACGATTCTTATTTAATCCTGCTATTCCAGTTGAATCGTTAGAATTGATAAGGCCAAGGAATATTGAAGATATAACAGTTTCATACGTACAACCCAGAAATAATAAGAGAATACCGGTTGTCGAGGTATGTTTGAACATATTTATATTTTTTCTTCTTAAATTGTATAATGAGTGATACTGCTGCCTAAATAAATTATTTCATCTGATACCATAACTTAATGATAGCACAGTTTCGGTTTTTGTTTTATTTTGTGTAATTTGATGATACCGATTATATTACAAAAACAATAGCTTTTAGTCTGCAAGGTTGATAAGTCACAATATCTCAATCAGAATAATATGTATTAAACCATTATCAATATATTTCAATAAAAGCGTTATATATAAAAGAACTTGTAATTTTTAAAATAATGTAGAACAAAAAGTAACAAAATGCTAGGAATGGCAACATAAATGTATTTAAAAATAAATTAAAGGTAAAAAAGTTACAAACTCTTGCAACTATTTTTGGATATTTTCAGAATGGAAATCCAAAGAAAGTCGTGCGATTCCCAGAACAACCAGATGCTGTAGAGGTTGTACTCACAGTGAATAGAGAAGATTCGGATGAGCCAATGTCGTTCCAAGTTGCTATATTTGCTTGCTTCGAAATCCCGACAACAACAACTCCTGTAGTTACAACATACTCTGTTGAAACATCGTCTGTTCCAACAACAAGCTCTTCAACTAGCAGCACTTCATCAACGTCTTCAGGACCTGTTACCACATCCTCTGTTTACACATCTTCGTCTTCTCCAGGCATAACGTCTACTAGTTCTACAGGCCCGGTCACTACTTCCTCTGTTCACACATCCTCATCTTCTCCAGGCATTACTTCTACTAGTTCTTCGAGTAGTTCATTTTCTTCTTCTACTTCTCAAGGTATTATTGCACAAGTTAAAATACATATAGATATATTACATGATTATGGAAAGCACTGTTCCGGACGTTTGTCAATTATTATACGAGTTTATGTTTATCAAAACTCTATTAAGACAATTGTTTGATAGTTATTTGTTTGTAGATAGACTTAATTATGTTGTCTTTCTTACTGCGTTAACACACAATTTGCTCCACCGCTTAGCACAACTTATCTCGCAAAAGGCAATGTCTTTGAACGTTGGCTTTATTTTATTAACTATATATCATTTATAATAGCAAGTGTTTTAATCATTTCTCTTCATTTTATAAGAAATATCAACGATATGTGGACTGTCAGACGGTATGGATGACGATCAATTGATTCCAAACAATAATATAGTAGATGAAAACAATGATGTGCCAGATGATGTTGAAATGTTGAGACCTAAAAGCCGACGTCCATTTTCTGTGAAACGTAATAAGATAACTCTTAAATTTTGGCTGATGCCAGAACGACGAATTGCATCGATCAAACTGATAAATCCCGTAGGCGTTCAGTCGATTGCTGTTTGGTTCATTAGACCTTCACTAAGAGCCTCTAAGGAGCGAGCTGTAGTAAAAGTAAGTTTATTTTGTTTACGTTCATACACATTTAACCTCTATAATAAAATATATACTCCCTAGTTTAACATATAAAATATGACTACCTATTTGACTTAAAAAGCTAAAGAAAGGTCAAAATGTTTTACATTTTATTCTTTAAACAATGAAAATGAACAACTGACAATGTATGTTTCTACAGAATGAATCGCCAGATAGCATCGTTCGATTCCAAGGTATGCCTTACGCTGTTGATATAATACTTGAAGTAGTGAAGAAACCTTCAGCAGACGAAATGAAATTTAGGGTGTCTGTAAAGGCATGTTTTGAAGAGGTAACTTCAGAGACTACTCCATCAACAAGTAGTTCAACAAGCAGTTCGACAAGCAGTTCAAGCTTCCGGTGAAACGACTTCATCAAGCACAGAGACGTCTTATACAGCCGAGACATCAACTGTTCCAACAACCAGTACTTCTACAAGTAGCAGTTCATCTTCGTCTACAGGGCCAGTCACTACGTCCACTATATATACGTCTTCATCTTCACCAGGCATAACGTCTACTAGTTCTACAGGACCAGTTACTACTTCCTCCATTTACACATCTTCATCTTCTCCAGGCATAACTTCTACTAGTTCCTCGAGCAGTTCAACATCTGCAGGTATTTACAACAGTTCTTGTGATCATTATTCCTTTCTGTAAAATATACAAGCACATATATAATTGTTCACACTAAAATTGTGCAAAAATTTTGATGTGATCGTGTGGTCGATTGTTTGATCAGCATTCCTTGCGGTTTTTATACAAGAGTATAAATAAACTTTGTTTTTTTATCAGAAGTAACAACGATATGTGAACTTTCTGACGGAATGGATGACGATCAATTGATCCCGAACAACAACATAGTAGATGAAAACGACAATGTGCCAGACGACGTTGAAATGTTGAGACCAAATAGCCGACGTCCATTTTCTGTGAAACGTAATAAAATGACTATCAAATTCTGGCTGATGCCGGAAAGACGAATTGCATCGATCAGATTGATAAAACCTGAAGGCGTACAATCGATTGCTGTTTGGTACATCAGACCTTCAGAAAGAGCATCAAAGGAACGTGTAGTAGTTAAGGTAAAATGATTTTATACATACTTACACACACAATTATATATAAGAAGACAACATTGAAATACTCGAATTTCTGCGAATTTGCATTTGTATTATAATTATCCATGTATAAAGAATATTGCAAAAGGAAAATTAACATAGGAATTGATAAATGTCCATTGAAGGTAGAGAAATGTATATATTTCACTTAGGGGGATCATTCGATTCCACATTTATTTCCTCTGACTTTTGATACCATTATGTCTTTGTTGGTTTAAGTAAATCACTCATTGTTAATGTAGAGCCAAATCGGAAACAGACTTAATTATTGACGATTAACGTTGTAAATGTTACAATTTATTAAATTGACTTATTTTACAGAAAGAATCACCAGATAGCATCGTTCGCTTCCCAGGTATGCCTGAAGCTGTTGATATATTACTTGAAGTAGTAAAGAAACCTTCTGCAGTCGAAATGAATTTCAGAGTTTCAATAAAAGCATGTTTTGTGGAAGTGCTTACACCAACAAGCAGTTTATCAAGCAGTTCAACTAGCGGCTCATCAAGCAGCTCAACTAGCAGTTCAGCAAGTAGTTCAAGTTTGACGTCTGTCCCAGAGACAAGTTCAAGCACATCCAGTTCATACACGGAAGGAACCACTCCAGTGTCCACGACATCGACATCAGTTTATCTTACACCAACTACAGTTTGTACTGTCACGGAGGGCATGAATAGACCAAAGTCTATTCCAAGAGAAAATATAAGGGACAATAATGATCGTATACCGCAAGGTGCTGAGAATTTAAGACCTAATGCAGAGAATCCATTTACTGTTGATAGGAATTCTTTTACTGTACGATTCTTATTTAATCCTGCTATTCCAGTTGAATCGTTAGAATTGATAAGGCCAATGAATATTGAAGATATATCAGTTTCATACGAACAACCCAGAAATAATAAGAGAATGCCGGTTGTCGAGGTATGTTTGAACATATTTATATATATTTTCCTTAAATTGTTAAATGAGTGATACTGCTGCTTAAATAAATGATTTAATATTTGATACCTTAACTTAATGGTATCACAGTTTCTGTTTTTGTTTTATTTTGTAATTTTGCAATTATTATACTACAAAAACAATAGCTTTAAGTCAGCGAGACTGATAAGTCACAAAGTCTCATTCGGAATAATATGTATTAAACCATTATCAATATATCTCAATAAAAGCGCTACATATAAAAGAACTTGTTATCTCCAAATAATACAAAATAAAAAGTAGGAAAATGTCATGAATGGCAACATAATTGTATTTGAAAGTATTAAAGGTAAAAAAGTTACAAAAACATTGCAACTATTTTTGGATATTTTCAGAATGGAAATCCAAAGAAAGTCGTGCGATTCCCAGAACAACCAGATGCTGTCGAGGTTGTACTCACAGTGAATAGAGAAGATTCGGATGAGCCAATGTCGTTCCAAGTTGCTATATTTGCTTGCTTCGAAATCCCGACAACAACAACTCCTGTAGTTACAACATACTCTGTTGAAACATCTTCTGTTCCAACAACAAGCTCTTCAACTAGCAGCACTTCATCGACGTCTACAAGACCAGTCACTACGTCCACAATTTATACATCTTCATCCTCGCCAGGCATAACGTCTACTAGTTCTACAGGACCAGTTACTACTTCCTCCATTTACACATCTTCATCTTCTCCAGGCATAACTTCTACTAGTTCTTCGAGCAGTTCAACATCTGCAGGTATTTACAACAGTTTATGTGATCATTTTACCCGTATATTGGTAGAAATCAAGCTTCAATTTGCATTTTCCATCGGCTTTCGAGACAGTTTTGTATTTAAATTTTGTAAACTTCATTACATTCAATCCCGATTTAGGAATCAAAACAATAACGTGTACGAGTTTGTTACACCTTGCACACTTAAATTGTGAAAACTTGTTGATATGATCGCGTGATCGAATCATTCCTTGTAGTTTTTTTATACAAGAGTATCAACAAACTTTGTTTGTCTTATCAGAAGTAACAACGATATGTGAACTATCTGACGGAATGGATGACGATCAATTGATCCCGAACAACAACATAGTAGATGAAAACGACAATGTGCCAGACGACGTTGAAATGTTGAGACCTAATAGCCGACGTCCATTTTCTGTGAAGCGTAATAAAATGACTATCAAATTCTGGCTGATGCCGGAAAGACGAATTGCATCGATCAGATTGATAAAACCTGAAGGCGTACAATCGATTGCTGTTTGGTACATTAGACCTTCAGAAAGAGCATCAAAGGAACGTGTAGTAGTTAAGGTAAAATGATTTTATACATACTTACACACACAATTATATATAAGGAGACAACATTGAAATATTCAAATTTCTGCGAATTTGCATTTGTATTATAATTATCCATGTATAGAAGAATATTGCAAAAGGAAAATTAACATAGGAATTGATAAATGTCCATTGAATGTAGAGAAATGTATATATTTCACTCAGGGGGATCATTTGATTCCGCATGTATTTCCTCTGACTTTTGATACCATTATGTGTTCTGTTGGTTTAAGTAAATCACTCATTGCTAATGTAGAGCCAAATCGGAAACAAACTTAATTGTTGACGATTAACGTTGTAAATGTTACAATTTATTAAATTGACTTATTTTACAGAAAGAATCACCAGATAGCATCGTTCGCTTCCCAGGTATGCCTGAAGCTGTTGATATATTACTTGAAGTAGTAAAGAAACCTTCTGCAGACGAAATGAAATTCAGAGTTTCAATAAAAGCATGTTTTGAGGAAGTGACTACACCAACAAGCAGTTCATCAAGCAGTTCAACTAGCGGCTCAACTAGCAGCTCCACTAGCAGTTCAACTTTGACGTCTGTCCCAGAGACAAGTTCAAGCACATCTAGTTTATACACGACAGGAACAACTCCAGTGTCCACGACATCGACATCAGTTTATCTTACACCAACTACAGTTTGTACTGTCACGGAGGGCATGGATAGACCAAAGTCTATTCCAAGAGAAAATATAAGGGACAATAATGATCGTATACCGCAAGGTGCTGAGAATTTAAGACCTAATGCAGAGAATCCATTTACTGTTGATAGGAATTCTTTTACTGTACGATTCTTATTTAATCCTGCTATTCCAGTTGAATCGTTAGAATTGATAAGGCCAAGGAATATTGAAGATATAACAGTTTCATACGTTCAACCTAGAAATAATAAGAGAATACCGGTTGTCGAGGTATGTTTGAACATTTTATATTTTTTCTTCCTAAATTGTATAATGAGTGATACTGCTGCTTAAATAAATTATTTCATCTGATACCTTAACTTAATGATATCACAGTTTCGAATTTTATTTTATTTTGTGTAATTTGATGATACCTTATATATCACAAAAACAATAGCTTTTAGTCTGCAAGGTTGATAAGTCACAATATCTCAATCAGAATAATATGTATTAAACCATTATCAATATATTTCAATAAAAGCGTTAAATATTAAAGAACTTGTAATTTTTAAAATAATATAGAACAAAAAGTAACAAAATTCTAGGAATGGCAACATAAATGTATTTGAAAATATTAAGGGTAAAAAAGTTACAAACTCTTGCAACTATTTTTGGATATTTTCAGAATGGAAATCCAAAGAAGGTTGTGCGATTCCCAGAACAACCAGATGCTGTCGAGGTTGTACTCACAGTGAATAGAGAAGATTCGGATGAGCCAATGTCGTTCCAAGTTGCTATATTTGCTTGCTTCAAAATCCCGACAACAACAACTCCTGTAGTTACAACATACTCTGTTGAAACATCTTCTGTTCCAACAACAAGCTCTTCAACTAGCAGCACTTCATCGACGTCTACAAGACCAGTCACTACGTCCACAATTTATACATCTTCATCCTCGCCAGGCATAACGTCTACTAGCTCTACAGGACCAGTCACTACTTCCTCCATTTACACATCCTCATCTTCTCCAGGCATAACCTCTACTAGTTCTTCGAGCAGTTCAACATCTGCAGGTATTTACAACAGTTTATGTGATCATTTTACCCCTATATTGGTGGAAATCAAACTTGATTTGCATTTTCCATCGGCTTTTGAGACAGTTTTGTAATTAAATTTTGTAAACTTCGTTACATTCAATCCCGATTTAGGAGTCAAAACAATAACGTGTACGAGTTTGTTACATCTTGCACACTTAAATTGTGAAAACTTGTTGATATGATCGCGTGATCGAATTATTCCGTGTGTTTTTTTATACAAGAGTATCAACAGACTTTCTTTGTTTTATCAGAAGTAACAACAATATGTGAACTATCTGACGGAATGGATGACGATCAATTGATCCCGAACAACAACATAGTAGATGAAAACGACAATGTGCCAGACGACGTTGAAATGTTGAGACCTAATAGCCGACGTCCATTTTCTGTAAAGCGTAATAAAATGACTATCAAATTCTGGCTGATGCCGGAAAGACGAATTGCATCGATCAGATTGATAAAACCTGAAGGCGTACAATCGATTGCTGTTTGGTACATTAGACCTTCAGAAAGAGCATCAAAGGAACGTGTAGTAGTTAAGGTAATATGAGTTTATACATACTTACACACACAATTATATATAAGGAGACAACATTGAAATATTCAAATTTCTGCGAATTTGCATTTGTATTATAATTATCCATGTATAGAAGAATATTGCAAAAGGAAAATTAACATAGGAATTGATAAATGTCCATTGAATGTAGAGAAATGTATATATTTCACTCAGGGGGATCATTTGATTCCGCATGTATTTCCTCTGACTTTTGATACCATTATGAGTTCTGTTGGTTTAAGTAAATCACTTATTGCTAATGTAGAGCCAAATCGGAAACAAACTTAATTGTTGACGATTAACGTTGTAAATGTTACAATTTATTAAATTGATTTATTTTACAGAAAGAATCACCAGATAGCATCGTTCGCTTCCCAGGTATGCCTGAAGCTGTTGATATATTACTTGAAGTAGTAAAGAAACCTTCTGCAGACGAAATGAAATTCAGAGTTTCAATAAAAGCATGTTTTGAGGAAGTGACTACACCAACAAGCAGTTCATCAAGCAGTTCAACTAGCGGCTCAACTAGCAGTTCCACTAGCAGTTCAACTTTGACGTCTGTCCCAGAGACAAGTTCAAGCACATCTAGTTTATACACGACAGGAACAACTCCAGAGTCCACGACATCGACATCAGTTTATCTTACACCAACTACAGTTTGTACTGTCACGGAGGGCATGGATAGACCAAAGTCTATTCCAAGAGAAAATATAAGGGACAATAATGATCGTATACCGCAAGGTGCTGAGAATTTAAGACCTAATGCAGAGAATCCATTTACTGTTGATAGGAATTCTTTTACTGTACGATTCTTATTTAATCCTGCTATTCCAGTTGAATCGTTAGAACTGATAAGGCCAAGGAATATTGAAGATATAACAGTTTCATACGTACAACCCAGAAATAATAAGAGAATACCGGTTGTCGAGGTATGTTTGAACATATTTATATATATTTTCCTTAAATTGTTCAATGAGTGATACTGCTGCTTAAATAAATTATTTTAATATCTGATACCTTAACTTAATGATATCACAGTTTCGGTTTTTGTTTTATTTTGTGTCATTTGATAATAGCGATTATACTACAAAAACAATAGCTTTAAGTCAGCGAGACTGATAAGTCACAAAGTCTCATTCGGAATAATATGTATTAAACCATTATCAATATATCTCAATAAAAGCGCTACATATAAAAGAACTTGTTATCTCCAAATAATACAAAATAAAAAGTAGGAAAATGTCATGAATGGCAACATAATTGTATTTGAAAGTATTAAAGGTAAAAAAGTTACAAAAACATTGCAACTATTTTTGGATATTTTCAGAATGGAAATCCAAAGAAAGTCGTGCGATTCCCAGAACAACCAGATGCTGTCGAGGTTGTACTCACAGTGAATAGAGAAGATTCGGATGAGCCAATGTCGTTCCAAGTTGCTATATTTGCTTGCTTCGAAATCCCGACAACAACAACTCCTGTAGTTACAACATACTCTGTTGAAACATCTTCTGTTCCAACAACAAGCTCTTCAACTAGCAGCACTTCATCAACGTCTTTAGTACCTGTCACCACATCCTCTGTTTACACATCTTCGTCTTCTCCAGGCATAACGTCTACTAGTTCTACTGGCCCGGTCACTACTTCCTCCATTTACACATCTTCATCTTCACCAGGCATAACGTCTACTAGTACTTCCACTACATTGACATCGCATATAACAACCTCATCTGAATATCCGACTACGTCTTCTACCTCAAGTACAAGTTCTGTGTCCACGCCATATGTATCAACAAGTGAGACGACTCCGACAATTACATCTCCTTACACATCAACAAGTTCATCTACAAGTAATATGATTTCAAATTATTTGATAACTAAATCACAGGCCCAATTATGTAATAATGTCTGAATAAAAAGGGTTTCCTATCTTAAGACCAATTATATTTAATAACTTGATCTGTTGAAGTGATATTGATGTTTAGCTTTTTGCTTTTAAATTCAAAAGTGTACCACAGTTAACAAAGTCACATAGCAAGTTTGTACCAACTTTTCTTCATTGATGTAACAGGTAGGTTGCGTCTCCTGATTAACATTATATTGCAGTTGTATTTGATCGTTATGGCTGTTTGTTTTTAAATATTGTTGAAATTGTAAAACCCAGTTAAATACTAGTGTATGACAATGCTATGTTTTGGAAAGGTGTGTAGCGACATTGAAACATTATATTATCAAATTATCGTATTTTTATGCAATCCCGAAAATGGAATTTATCATTCAGAGTGAGGAATTGTTTTTAACATTAGCCATTTAATAAAATATGACGAAATATAGCCTGTAACGACCTTGGATGAAATCAAAATAATAATTTTATAAACTTAAACTATTATCTATTTAATTGTTTACATGTTTAAACGTTCTTTATCTGAGTTGAGCCCTGTAATGGCTTAAAGACGACCAACATCTGCTGTATGGATCGAGTTATTATATTAAAGAAATCTTCTAAAGGTTGTATAAATAATGATGATCTCGCTAATTTCAGAACACAATAAAATATGTTATATTTCTGCTGTAAAAACGTTAACATTTACTCGACTTTTATTTCCTCTTCAGCAACTCCATGTGCAATGGTAGACGGAATGGACGAACCGGTTTATGTACCTGAAAACCAAATAGTTATAGACGATGCGTCAAATGAGAAGAATGTTAAGAATTTAAGACCAAACAGCAAGAACCCGTTAGTGGTAAAGAAAGATGTTATCACTATCAAAGTGTGGATTATGCCTGAAGCGCGCATTTCTTCAGCAAATTTGGTTACATCTAAAAATGTAAAATCGTACGATGTCTATTACGTTAAACCTGGACGAGCATCTAGGGATGTACCTTACAGAGAGGTAATTATTGTTGGTACTGAATAGATTCTCGATTATATTGATTAAAATATACATGTAATAATAATAAATTTCCTTTCTACGCATGCATTGTATTTATTTTTTATAAAGATAATATAATATATAAAAGGAAATATAGATATACTAAGAAATCTAGCTATATGTGATAACTATGTTCGATTATATATTTTTGTATAATTCGATATCAGAATTTCTGTTAAAACCATATCTATATTTTAATCAAATTAATTCACAAATCGTTATATATTGTTTGCCAATAGTATTTAAGAATTGTTATACCCGCAGTTAGCCATTCTGCTCGTCTTGAGCATTAGCTTGCTCGAAATGCAAGTTCAAGATTTGGGTAACGCTATAAAAGTTGATAAAGATAACGGTTTTACAAAGTTTTTCTGGAAGAACTTTGCTAAAGAAAGGAAGTAAATTATCCATATCTGGATATCATTAAATAATAATAATAAAAATTATAAAGATATTCTTTACATATTGGTTTATTTCAGTTATTTTATGTCGGTTATTATTCTATTCTTTACAATTAAATAATAAAAATTAAATTTGAAACAGACCGTTCATGCAAGGTTGTTCCAGTTTGGATTCAATTCGAATTTTATTTTCAGAAATAAGGTCATTCAAGCTTGAACTCTGGTAATATTTGTGATGATATCATTTATGATTCTACATATAAAGTGCAATATTCAACCGTGGTTAGAAAAAAATGAAACACGACGGTTGTCATTTACGTAGTAATTCATCTTATGTAACAACTACTTAATCATTCATTGTTTGGAGTTTGAAATAATTTGAATAATAATGATATATAAAATATAAATATAATATAAATATAAAATATTGATTTTGCTCTTTCAGAATGTTAAACCAAACGATGTAGTTAAGTTTCAGTCGTATCCCTTTGCACAAGATGTGATATTTGTTGTACGACTTGACAGAAAATTCCAACAGATGTCAATACGAATTTCTGTTGTAGCTTGCTTTGAACAAAGTAAATACTTTTTATATGAATTTTATTAGTGCTAATGATACCGGTTAATATTACCATTTTACCAACGTTAATCTGTACACAAAAATAGCTCTCAATTATCTCATTTTAAATGTTTTGGACAGCCTCCGTGGTCGAAGGGTTGGAGTCGATGACTTCTAATCCAGTTACCTCTTTGGCGTGGGTTCAATAATCGGGAGATGCTTTGGTAGTTTAGCGCGGAGGAAGGTAGTCTAGTACTCGTGTAACTTCCAGGAACGATGGTTAGGAAACTGTCCGCCTATATGACTGAAATACTGTAGGGAAAAGGCGTAAAATGAAACAAACAAACAATTTATTAATGTTTTGTACCATATCAGAGTTTCTAAAATATAACATTTGAGAACACGTCTTTTGCATAACATATTATATTGATATCTTTGTTTCAGTTTCAACCACATCATCTATAACTACTCCGTCTGGACCCTCGGTTACGTCGTCTTCTACGCCTGAAGTAACTTCATCAAGTAAATAAATTCTGCCTCTTTCCATGTTTACTTAAATTGCCATTTATATGACTTGTATCATAATTATTTGCGTACTTTAAAAATTCGACAACTTTAAAAATTTCACTTCAACATTCAAACATTGTGCAACGTAGTGATAAATATAAGGTGTCCACTCTCTACCTTATGATCGTATGTTTTTCAGCTTCCATATATGGACCAATGTTGACCTATATGGCAACTAATATAGTTAACTAGATCTGAACTAGTCATTTGTGGATGCTGGTTCTATCAAATCATTTAGTCTCAATTGTTTGTTTATGAAATACAGACTTCAGCAACAAACAAGCTACATTGATTACTTACTGTTTCAGGTTCATCGTCTACCGTGCTTATCACCGAAACAGCAACTTATCCATCGTTTACTACATCGACAACTTCAAGCTCTAGTTCAAGTTCGCCTTTAAGCACTACATCATCATCAACATCAACAGTGCCTACAACATATAGTTCAAGTTAGTTTATACGGATTTATTTTAGTTGAATCTATAACCTTATTGAAACACTTTTGAATCCGTCCCTGGAACAAGCCAGTTCTAAGCAATGAATGTTCTAACCTGCAACAGCTTGCCCCTAAGTGGGTTTTATCCAAAGCGACCAGCAGTCCTTAGATTATTAGTTCAACGCGTAAACACTGGTGCATGCCATGCTAGATTAAACGTACTTCGTAACATGTCTTGTTTGTCGATAATATATCAACGAATATTTTTTCAATGTCTGGTTGTTGCGGCATAAAGAGACAAACATTAATTTAATACCAATATATAGGCATGTAGGTTCTTTATATTAGCATTGATTTTTGAGCTATTTTATACCAATATATCTAATTAAATGCCAGAGCATGTGCATAGGATTTTCATTTTCTGTATATTAGATTCATCATCGTGTGCTGTTTTCCTATGTCCCTTTAAGATGTTTAGTATCCACAATGTATTTTAATTTTGACACGAAGTACCTTAACTAAAGCAGAGGTTGGTAATATAACTTGTTAAATATTACAACGACATTTATTCTGATAAATATTAATTTTCAGGCTTTATTCTTATAAATGTTGCCTAATCAGTTCAATCATTAATTATAATTTAATAGACCGGAACCAGCTCTTTTTCTTTCATCGCCGGTATTCAGGTTTGGTGGAATTTAAAACATTTTTTTTGTGTAAAATTTTCGACAATTTAAAACTTATGGAAAAAATAATTACAAAGATAATTTGCATATTTTTAATTGCAAGCGGTGCGTTACTAATGTACTAATAGTGTGTCATATATTTTTATTTTATGTTATTTACACATATTTATTTTAACGTATATATAGCCATTTTTATTACAAGTCGATAAACCATCATCAGTTAAACATCTGGCGTCAAGAAAGGATTTTACACTTGCTTGTTCCAGCTCGGAAAATCGTCAATAAGTCAACAGTTGTGTGTAAAATAATTGAAGCATTAATAAATAGGAAACTTTCATATAATCTGATAGCCTGTTTAAAATCTTTATTGTGTCTTACCATAAGGTTCCACTTCGTCATCTTCGTTCCTGTCAACAGTTACACCATGCCAGTACTCTGAAGGGATGGACAGACCCTCAGTTATAAGGTATGCGTAACATTTGAAAATAAAAAATATATTTTTTTATATGAATTACATAGAAATTAATTTGTTAGTTTCATCAAGGTTTATTTTCTGGTCCAGCAAATGATAAATCATTTTTTATTTGAAAAATGTTTACAATTGTATTATCAGAATTTTTAACTTAAGCTACATAAGCAAAATTTTGTTGCACTGTTGTTTCATTTTGATGGTTAAAGGTTTGACACGCAAACAGTGTCGTATCTCTTAAACAAGGGCATTTATAAAATAAATAAATAAAACACACACAAATATGTTTATCCTAATTTCTTAAATGAGCCTGAACTGTTACATTATGATCATATTTTATTGTATCATTAACTAATTTAACATTCTTGACTAAAGAGACGAAGATATAACAACAAACGACAACAAAGTAAACAGAAATATCGATTCACTGCGTCCAGACAGTCCAAATAGTCCGGCAACCTCTTCCGTAGACAGGTTCACGGTGACCGTGAATTTCCCAGACGGCGGTATACCAGTTGATAGAATACGACTACCTGTACGAGACAACATTGATGCTGTTAAGGTTTATGTTTACAGACCTGGAAAACCAAACCCTATGCCATTGAATTCAGACAAGGTAAACATGTTTTGTTCCTTAACGTAAAAACAAAACGATAAAATTAAATATCGTGTTAAAGTTTTAACTGTTAAAACGTCAACATTGAAAGCAAGGAAACAGATGCTAAGATATGTTAGCTAATAACCCGTTCAATTATTACCAAGCTTAATTCTTCTGATACCAGTAAACACAAGTTGTCAGTTGATAGCTTAAAGGATAACAATTGTTCATTATTTCAATATGATACCAAAGAAATTGACACTTTAATGGTATGTTTGTTTTTATTTCGCCGCACAAATTTATAGTAGCTTTGGTGCTACATATTAAGTGTCTATTCAATATTCAAAGGAAGCATTTTTATCTAAATCAATCTTATTCCCTAAAGTTTTAAAGCTGCAATGAGCATAATTCAAATACATGTAAAGAATTTATTATTTAGATTTCACTAAATGCTCATAATTCTATATAACCAAGTTTGATATTGTTTTCAGCCAATACCTGTTGACAGGAGAATTCAATTCCCACGTGTTTTAGTAACAAAAGTAGAAATTGTTGTTGTTGAAAAGGAACAGCCTAGCAGACCTATATCAATGACAATCGAAATATGGGGATGTTACGAAGTTGAAAGTAGTAAGTAATATATAATTATTAACATTAACGCTGGTATATACTAAGGTTTGACAATCGTAACTGGCAATGTTTAAAATATATAAATAAAAATCTTTTCTTTGTTGTATAGATAAAAAATAGATCAATTGATTACGGAAATAAAAACAAATCTGTAAAAGAGTGTCCAAAATCATCATACAGTTACGAAAAAGCCAAAATTGGTTGACTGACATTGCACTTGGTAAAATCTTCTTAAATCGACGAAGAGTAGACATCCAAGCTCTTCTGAAAATACTATCTATGACTTGAGCATGTTCTTTTTGGCTTTTATAATAATCATATATGTGCAATTATGAACACAACTAAATAGAGGTAGTTGAATGAGTGTAAGTTCAATACTGAATTTATCTAACAAGTTGAATAAAATTATGATACGCGAGCCTCTGGCGAGCAATATATCATTTTATTAAACAATTTATTTAATTTTGTAATGAACGTACACGAATTTAATAGTCTATTTATGACACACCCAAACTAAATAGACCGTTTAAAGTGAAAAAAGTGTTATTTTTCACTGATGCGCCTATAGTATAAAGCTAGTCATTTAGCGCGTCTGTGTACTATGATTGTTAATGACATCACGTCAAAATATATGTACGGCCGTGCAATACATTTTACGAAGTCGCAAAATCGGCACGGGTGTGTGATAAAGGTTGTTTAGATGTACTTTTAATGTTCTGAAAGCTAATAATTTCTGCAAGTCCTCTCGGACCTTTTGGTACCTATTTTACAGTACATTGTAGACATTCTTTTGGTATAATATTATAACGTTCAATATTTCTGAATTTACAGTTTTCAATGCTCTCTATTTTTTGTATTTAGACCAGAAAGAAAACAAATGACAAAACTAAAAAACAAAATGTTGTGAGCCAGTGGGATTCAATCCCTTACATTTGTGTAAAGTTGTGTTATACATACCTTTGTAGAAATCAAACTGCTTGCGTGTCTTTGTGTTAAAACAAAAAAATTGGAGAAAGAGTAATCCATCGGAAGCATTTATCAAAACAAAATTACATGAACAATCGGTTTAATTGAGTATGTATATGAGGGATAATGTAAGAGTACAACATTCCTCACGCATTTCGTAAAAATTGCAGACTACGTCTTCTTATGTAAATTTTGTGTCATACACTTCTTTTTGAAGATTAAACTGCGTGTCCGTGTATTAAGTTGTGTCATAGATTTCTTTTTAAAGATCAAACTACTTGTCCGTAATGTAAGGATGGGATATGGGTGATTGTTGTTGTTTATTTTATTTTTTGTTTTATTATATTAATTTTATTATAATAATACTATTGATGTGCACTTTTTCAGTTCTTTGAGTGACATTATGCTAATCCACGAGTAAAATGGTTAATGTTTACATGAAATTAAAATAACTTGACATGTTGTTATATTTGTTTTTAATCTTATAATAAATGCCAAATGTGTATAATTAATCAAAAACCCTCATGACCCTCACAAATATCTATCAATTTACTATGGAAATTATCGGAAATGTATAAAAAGGCGGGGTGGTCGTTATATGTTTAAGGATGTTTTTTTTATTTTATCTTAAACATGTGTATTTATCAATTTTGTTTAATCCCCAAAAGATAAAATAGACAACAGTTTTCTTCTCAGACTGACATTGACATTGAAAAACATGCACACTGTCACTTTAATTCTTATACTTGATACATCTGCAGACAATAGAACTAGTGAAAGTATTTATACATTCATTAATATATTCTTGATCCACACATCGAGAGCAACAATATAAAAATGTATTTTTAAGATTTGTCTGGTCATGTCCATTCTTGAGGTACCATTCATTTGCAATTTCCAGTTTGTCCAATTGACCTGCTGTCCGCCTGTAGAATGACAAAACAGTTGAATGTCGGATATACGTGTCCATTGGTCCTAACCTATAGGCATTTTTCATGTGTGTAATAGTATACCCAATGTCCTAAAAAGACAAATAGTGTCCAACAACAGTATATGTATTCCTTCCTTTAAAATGCATGTCAGACTAAGTAAGCATATACATGCACCCGTGGATGCTATTTACAAATATAAAATTATCTTTGTCTTGTAAATGATTTTTTGTCAAATTTATTGTCCTTCAATGATGTTTTAAAAGTTTGTCTGGGCTACTTCTCTTTTACCAGTAATGCAATTGGAATTAGATTTACGGGATTGCTTTGTAGCTCAAATACTTGCACATTTTTAACAGTTTTCGGTTTTTCTGATTTTTGACTGAATTGTGGCCCTTGAATAATAAAAGGGATTTGGGCCTTATAGTGATTTTTGTATTGCCTGCTACATAATAGCTGGTACATGTTACAAACTCACTTTCCTGTTGCCTGTCTGTCTGCCTGTCCATCCCTCCGTTGCCTTCCACAAAAAAATCTTGTCCGAACAACTAATAAAAAACTCCTTGCTATTTCGTCCAAATTCAACAGGAATAACCAGGCGCTTATCCTCTTTGATTTTGCCACAGCTATGGCCCTTTAATTATTATTTTCAAGTTTTTTCCAGACTTCTCCCGAAACACCAAATAAGCAATTGGAATGAAACTTTGCATAATTGATCGCTTTCTCAATTATTTGCACACAATATATGGCTTTTCTAGTTGAAGGATTTTTATTTTTTTTGTAGCCCTTAAATAAATAGAAGAAAAAAAAGAAACAAGAAAACATTTTGGTCTGTTAACGATTTTGTTTCCTGCTACACAGAAGCTACAACATGCAACAATGAAGCAAAGTGAAATCACCCTAAATCACCCTAAATGTGTTTAATTTAGGTGAACGTTTTGTCACTGATCGTTTTTGCATTAATGTAATATATAAATGTTACCATATATTCTGTCGGTATATTAAATTATACATACCACCGACGGTTTACATTCACATGCACACCCACAGTTTTGCATTAAATACCAGTATGTTGTAATTGATATTGTATACCACACTTTTCTGAAATAATATTGATGTATGATATAATTATGCTTATCAAACAATTTTCAAACATCGAAGAATATGTAGATTATGTATTGCAAATGTTCAAACGCATTATATGTCATCATTAAAATATTGCATTTATTTCTTATTGAAAAAATTGACTTAGACTTAGTAAGTAAATTTATATTACCTCCCTTTGTTACATTAAATGTTAAATTCGATAATATCTTTATAAATAATGCTTTTTGGAACTTACAAAATTGATCAATCTTAATTTGAGCATCATATTTATGATATAAAACCATAGAAATACCGTAATGTGTTACCGGATCTTTAATTACCACTTTTCATGTAAAGAAAATGCAAATTGAAAATGCTTTCAACAGTTAGCATATTCATTGTTCACTCCACACATTTCGTCATTATGCGAGATAAACGTTTATAAAATTTTGTGTATAGTTTTGTTCATTTAAAATACTTTCAACCATTTTACATGAGCCCATTACCTGAATTCTATGTTTTTGACATAAATTTAAAGGGGTTTTTAATGCAGTAAGTAAACATGTTTGCTCCGTTACTTACAGGTTTAACTACTGGTACACCAACTTCAACAAGCTCAACATCACCAGTATCCACGTCTAGCTCTACAATCTCAGTTCCTACAAGTTCTTCTAGCAGCTCCACTTCTTTATATACGTCTTCAATCTCATCAGGTACTTCTTCAATTCCATCAGAATTGTTCAATGCTCCGCGATGCGATTATAAAAAGAACATAATTTTAACAAATAACAAGTTCATTGTTAAGAATAAAGTTCTAAAAATCTTTAATACATTTCAGGTACATCGTCAGTTGAGACATCATCCGTTCCAACAACCAGTTCTTCTACATCAACGTCTACCCGGCCAGTAACTACAGTCATCCGTTTACACTACTTCTCCCGCGATAACTTCTACAAGTTCTACAGAACAAGTCACAACGTCTTCCGTTTTCACATCTTCATCTTCACCAGGCATTACATCTACAAGTTCATCAAGCAGTTCAACCTCTTCTCCCTTTTCATCAGGTTACTTGTTCTGCAATATTTCATTTTCAGACTACAGACATGATATGTAAATGGTATTTTCATGCACGAATGTATTTGATTTGAACTATGTTGACAATTCATTATTCTTATTGGAATATAAATTTTAAAGCTCAATATTAACTATGATTAAACTCACTTTTTAAAGTTATTGTTCAGATGTTTCACTCCTGTGATACACAACTTTTGAAATAAAGCTACAAGATCGTGGGAATAATATTACACTGCAATTTTGAAATATGCAGGGCTGTAATGTTATCACATGATTATAAGCACAATAGAACTACCATTTTTAAACGTTAATTGAGTAGTATAATTCGTTTTCTTTAAACCACTTGCCCTTGTATGGCTGTGTACTTGACTCATACAAAGGATTGTTCATTTTTCCATGTGTAGAGCTTGTCCAACTAGGTAACAAAACCTCGGTGATTCTATATGCCTATATAAGCCTGAAATGATAAACGGAAGAGTCTCGTAGGTCTTCCTAAATCGATAAAGCTGACAAGTCGTCATATGATCTTTACAGTATTAGTTCGTCGTAAAACTCTTGAAGAATACAAAAAGTAATTTATTGTAAATTATAATATCTTTTGTTTCTGTTTCTATTGTAGTATCAACGATATGTGGACTGTCCGACGGTATGGATGACGATCAATTAATCCCAAACAATAACATAGTTGATGAAAATAACGATGTGCTAGACGACGTCGAAATGTTGAGACCTAATAGCCGACGTCCATTTTCTGTAAAACGTAATAAAATGACTATCAAATTCTGGCTGATGCCGGAAAGACGAATTGCATCGATCAGATTGATAAATCCCGTTGGCGTACAATCGATAGCCGTTTGGTACATCAGACCTTCAGAAAGAGCATCAAAGGAACGAGTAGTAGTAAAGGTAATATCATTTTGTACATACTTACACAATTAAATGTAAGGACAAAATGGAAATATTCAATTTCTGCGAATTTGCATTTGTATTATAACTATCCATGTGTAGAAGAATATTGCAAAAGGAAAATTAACATAGGAATTATAATTGTCCATTGAAGGTAGAGAAATGTATATATTTCACTCACGGGGATCTTTCAATTCCACATTTATTTCCTATGACTTTTGATACCATTATGTGTTTTGTTGGTTTAAGTAAATCACTCATTGCTAATGAAGAGCCAAATCGGAAACAAACTTAATTGTTGACGATTAACGTTGAAAATGTAACAATTTATTAAATTGACTTATTTTACAGAAAGAATCACCAGATAGCATCGTTCGCTTCCCAGGTATGCCTGAAGCTGTTGATATATTACTTGAAGTTGTAAAGAAACCTTCTGCAGACGAAATGAAATTCAGAGTTTCAATAAAAGCATGTTTCGAGGGAGTGACCTCAGAGACGACTCCATCAACAAGCACTTCAACAAGCGGTTCAACAAGCAGTTCAACAAGTAGTTCCAGCCCTTTTGTTGAAACGACTTCATCATCAGTTCCAACCACAAGCACTTCTGTTAGCAGCACTTCATCTACACCAGTCATAACGTCTACTTCAACATCGCCAGGAATAACATCTTCTACTTCTTCCACTTCATCAGGTACATGGAAACACTTTTATGTAGCTATTTCTTGTGACAAATGATTAAAAACATATACATGCTACTTGTTATTTTTTTCAGTTGAATTTGTTTTCACGAAATTATTTAATTAAACATATCTCGTTTTGGTATATTATGTTTTTTCAACTTATATTACTGACATTTGAGTTTGCTTACCTGACCTACCAGTAATATGTCAAATGAAGGAAAATGGATAAGACCCGAATATTGCTCGAACCCACGATCCCTGGGTTTAGATGTGGAAACCTAAACAACTAGGGCAAGACTTCACTTAGATCATTTTTAACCACAAATGGCTCATGAAATTTCATAAAATTTTATGAATGTGGAAACTTTAACAATTCTTTTTAGGTTGCTTCAAAAGAATATATGTCTTGAAAAAGCTGAATTGTCCTTATTGATTATATATATCATCAAACTTAATAAACAGTTTGTATTTATTTTTTCAGAAGTATCAACGATATGTGCTCTTTCTGACGGAATGGATGACGATCAATTAATACCAGATGAGAACATTGTAGATGAAAATGATGATGTACCAGACGACGTTGAAATGTTGAGGCCCGATAGCCGACGTCCATTTTCTGTTAGGCGTAATAGGATGACACTCAAGTTCTGGTTGATGCCGGAAAGAAGAATTGCATCAATTAGATTGATCGATCCTGTGGGTGTTCAGTCGATTGCGGTTTGGTTCATTAGACCTTCTACCAGAGCATCTAAGGAACGAGCAGTTGTTAAGGTAAAATTTTGATTCAAAATTTCACTATTATAATTGATGGCAAATACAACACAAAACATTGAAAATGCTACAGTTTTTTCTACTGTTTCTTTCATCCTTGTAAATGTAAACATTCATTTAGAACGTGAAAATAAACACAAATGTAATGAGCTGTTACGTTCACGTTGTGAAAATCACGTTTCATAAAGTCAGTATCTTTTCCAGAATGAATCTCCAGACAGTATTGTTAGATTCCCAGGAATGCCTGAGGCTGTTGATATAATACTTGAAGTCGTGAAGAAACCTTCGGCTGATGAAATGAATTTCAGAGTTTCCATCAAGGCATGTTTCGAGGAAGAGGAAGTGACCTCAGAGACGACTCCGTCGACGACAAGTTCAAGTACTTCTTCTGTTGAAACGACCTCGTCGAGTTCAGAAACATCATCAACAAGTTCTAGCCCATATGTTCACACGTCCTCTTCAAGCACTAGCCCGTCCGGTGTTAGCTCATCATCGTCTCCCTCTAGTGGTGTATACACAAGCTCATCAAGTAGCAGTTCCACAGAAATAACTCCAGTTTCAACTACATCGACATCAGTTTATCTGACGCCTACGACAGTGTGCACTGTATCAGAGGGAATGGATAGACCAAAATCGATTCCGAGAGAAAATATTAGGGATGATAATAATCGTATACCAGATGGTGCTGAGAATCTACGACCTAACGCAAGGAATCCATTTATTGTAAACAGGAAATCGTTTACTGTCCGATTCTTGTTTAATCCTGCTATTCCGGTTGAATCGTTAGAATTGATCAAGCCAAACAATATTGAAGATATAACTGTTTCATACGTTCGACCTGGAAGTAACAAGAGAATACCAGTTGTTGAGGTATTTGTTTACAACTTCTTTTTTTGTCTTCTTTTGAAAGGCCAGTAAATTAAACAAACACGTGATAACTGATTCTCCATCTGATCTTCTCTTTGCTTGACTTGTTTTTGTTTAGTAATACCCTTAAATGGAATCATTTTCTTATGTTTGAGTTAAGTGATACATGAAGGAACGATAGATACCAGTCACCAAGTATTTAGCTACAGCAATAAGTTTTGAAGATGTTGTCAAACAAATGAATGAGGGATACTTTGCAAATATGATCTGCATTTTAATCTTGGATTGTGACAATTTTCTATGAAACGCAATCTTCATAATATATCTCTTACTTTCGATAAATTCGGTATTGTCTATTTCCGATCATTGTTTTATTGTAAAGCTGACATTACTTTTTTATTGTTGCTCGAAAGTTGCCTTATACAAAATAGTTTTATGGTCACCGCCGAAGAAAACCGTGTCTGCATATTTTTCTTTTACGAAACTTTTACCAACATTATGAATAAGATAATGTCTTGCGCATAAGACGGTTATAAGGGATGAGGGTAAAAACTGGAATCTTTAGACAGTCCATGAGCATATGCACCAAAAATGAATCTGCAAAATAATAAATATTTCAATGTTTGTTTTCCTACATGTTAATCATTTAATTATGTCTAAAGTGGTAACTAGTTAGACGGTTTGTGCTTATATGGTTACGGACTTGTAGATTTTGAAATAAGATAAAACAAAATGTAATAAAATTCAAAAATATGTCGTTAAAAAACTAAATTAAGTACTTCAAATGGTTTCATTTACTTTTTTTTGAAGGACGAAAACCCGAGAAAAGTTGTTCGTTTCCCACAACAGCCAGACGCTGTGGAGGTTGTTCTTACAGTGAACAGGAAAAATTCAGACGAACCAATGTCGTTCCAAGTCTCTATTTTTGCCTGCTTTAAAATTGTAACTGAAACGACTACTATATTCACTACATCCTCAGTTGAAACATCATCCGTTCCAACAACAAGCTCTTCTTCAATCAGCACTTTCTCAACGTCAACAGTACCAGTTTCTACGTCCTCAATTTCTACATCTTCATCTTCTCCAGGCGTAACTTCAAGTAGTAGTAGTACAGGAATAACTTCCACTACTTCTGTGATACCAGGTACAACGTCCTCTGTTTTCACATCATCTACTCCAGGCATAACGTCAACTAGTTCATCAAGCATTTTGACATCGTCTTCATCAGGTATGTATGTAATTGTTTGTTTTTGAGAATGCATTTGAGGGTACACACATGTAAATTACTACAATGTCATGCAAGCTTGTATTGGTCAACCCATTTGTTATTTGCTTACAATGTGATCATGCTATTTTGTAGATAAATTAAAAAAACATTCATTATAATCATACCAATGATCGTTTCATCAACATAACCACTATTTATAAAATGTTTCACTTCTGTGATACCAGGTACTTCATCCACATCTTCAACTACTTCAGGCATAACGTCAACTAGTTCATCAAGCAGTTCGACATCTTCCTCATCAGGTATGTATGTAATTATTTGTATCTAAGACTACATTTTGAAAGTACACACATGTATCTTACTACAATACCTTGCATTCTTGTATTTGTAAATCCCTTTGTAATGAGTTGGCAATGTGATCATGTTATTTCGTAGACAAACTAAAACATTCAATATAATTAAACCATTGCATAAACTGCATTTATCAGTTGTATAGTTTTGTCAGACCCTTGTTACAAAACTATATTCACACATGATGGTTAACCTAGCAGAACTGCCAATTTTAAATGATAATTGTTTTATCGCTGGTATTTTGTTTTGTGTGAAGTATCAACGATATGTGGATTATCCGACGGTATGGATGACGATCAATTGATACCAAACAATAACATAGTTGACGAAAACAATGATGTGCCAGACGACGTTGAAATGTTGAGACCCAATAGCCGACGTCCATTTTCTGTCAAAAGAAATAGGATGACACTCAAGTTCTGGTTGATGCCAGAAAGAAGAATCGCATCGATTAAATTGATCAATCCCGTAGGCGTGCAATCTATAGCAGTTTGGTTTATAAGGCCTTCACTCAGAGCATCTAAAGAACGAGCAGTGGTAAAGGTAAGGCCGATTGCTTACTATTCTCTCAAATAGTTAGATATTGCCAAACAAAATATATTTCAAAGGCTACATGATTTATTCTGTGTCCTATAAATATTACCATTTTAATGTTATTTGAAATAAAAGGAAACCTCCATAGCTGATTATTCATCTTGTAATATCTAGCTTGATATGAATTCAATTTGTTTTCAGAATGAATCACCGGATAGCATCGTTCGCTTCCAAGGCATGCCTGAAGCCGTTGATATAATACTTGAAGTAGTGAAGAAACCTTCAGCTGATGAAATGAAATTCAGAGTTTCCATAAAGGCATGTTTCGAGGGAGTGACCTCAGAGACGACACCAGCAACAAGCACTTCAACAAGCGGTTCAACAAGCAGTTCAACAAGCAGTCCAGCCCTTCTGTTGAAACGACTTCATCATCAGTTCCAACCACAAGCACTTCTGTTAGCAGCACTTCATCTACACCAGTCATAACGTCTACTTCATCATCGCCAGGAATAACCTCTTCTACTTCTTCCACTTCATCAGGTACATGGAAACACTTTTATGTAGCTATTTCTTGTGACAAATGATTAAAAACATATACATGCTACTTGTTATTATTTTCAGTTGAATTTGTTTTCACGAAATTATTTAATTAAACATATCTCATTTTGGTATATTATGTTTTTTCAACTTATATTACTGACATTTGAGTTTGCTTACCTGACCTACCAGTAATATGTCAAATGAAGGAAAATGGATAAGACCCGAGTATTGCTCGAACCCACGATCCCTAGGTTTAGATGTGGAAACCTTTACAACTAGGGCAAGACTTCACTTAGATCAATTTTTTATAAACATTTGTTGACACAAATGGCTCATGAAATTTCATAAAATTTTATGAATGTGGACACTTTAGCAATACTTCTTAGGTTGCTTCAAAAGAATATATGTCTTGAAAAAGCTGAATTGTGTTTATTGATTATATATATCATCAATCTTAATAAACAGTTTGTATTGATTTTTTCAGAAATATCAACGATATGTGCTCTTTCTGACGGAATGGATGACGATCAATTAATACCAGATGAGAACATTGTAGATGAAAATGATGATGTACCAGACGACGTTAAAATGTTGAGGCCCGATAGCCGACGTCCATTTTCTGTTAGGCGTAATAGGATGACACTCAAGTTCTGGTTGATGCCGGAAAGAAGAATTGCATCAATTAGATTGATCGATCCTGTGGGTGTTCAGTCGATTGCGGTTTGGTTCATTAGACCTTCTACCAGAGCATCTAAGGAACGAGCAGTTGTTAAGGTAAAATTTTGATTCAAAATTTCACTATTATAATGGATGGCAATTACGACACAAAACATTGAAAATGCTACATTTTTAGCTCATGTTACTTTCTTCCTTGTAAATGTAAACATTCATTTAGAACGTGAAAATAAACACAAATGTAATGAGCCGTTAAGTTCACGTTGTGAAAATCACTTTTGATAAAGTCAGTGTCTTTTCCAGAATGAATCTCCAGACAGTATTGTCAGATTCCCAGGAATGCCGGAGGCTGTTGATATAATACTTGAAGTCGTGAAGAAACCTTCGGCTAATGAAATGAATTTCAGAGTTTCCATCAAGGCATGTTTCGAGGAAGTGACCTCAGAGACGACTCCGTCAACGTCAAGTTCAAGTACTTCTCCTGTTGAAACGACTTCGTCGAGTTCAGAAACATCAACAACAAGTTCTAGCTCATATGTTCACACGTCCTCTTCAAGCACTAGCCCGTCCGGTGTTAGCTCATCATCGTCTTCCTCTAGTGGTGTATACACAAGCTCATCACGTAGCAGTTCCACAGAAACAATCCCAGTTTCAACTACATCGACATCGGTTTATTCCACGCCAACTACAGTTTGTACTGTAACGGAGGGTATGGACAGACCGAAAACTATTCCGAGAGAAAATATAAGGGACAATAATGATCGTATACCGCAAGGTGCTGAGAATTTAAGACCTAATGCAGAGAATCCATTTACTGTTGATAGGAATTCGTTTACTGTACGATTCTTATTTAATCCTGCTATTCCCGTTGAATCGTTAGAATTGATAAGGCCAAGGAATATTGAAGATATAACAGTTTTATACGTACAACCTAGAAATAATAAGAAAATACCGGTTGTCGAGGTATGTTTGAACATATTTATATTTTTCTTCTTAAATTGTATAATGAGTGATACTGCTGCTTAAATAAATAATTTCATTAGATACCTTAACGTAATGATATCACAGTTTCAGTTTTTGTTTTATTTTGTGTAATTTGATGATACGTATTATATTCCTAAAACAATAGCTTTTAGTCTGCAAAGCTGATTAGTCACAATATCTCAATCAGAATAATATGTATTAAACCATTATCAATATATTTCAATAAAAGCTTTATATATAAAAGAACTTGTAATTTTTAAAACAATATAGAACAAAAAGTAACAAAATTCTAGGAATGGCAACATAAATGTATTTGACAATATTAAAGGTAAAAAAGTTACAAATACCTTGCAACTATTTTTTGGATTTTTTCAGAATGGAAATCCAAAGAAAGTCGTGCGATTCCCAGAACAACCAGATGCTGTAGAGGTTGTACTCATAGTGAAAAGAGAAGATTCGGATGAGCCAATGTCGTTCCAAGTTGCTATATTTGCTTGCTTCGAAATACCGACAACAACAACTCCTGTAGTTACAACATCCTCTGTTGAAACATCTTCTGTTCCAACAACAACATCTTTAACTAGCAGTACTTCATCAACGTCTACAAGACCAGTCACTACGTCTACAATTTATACATCTTCAACCTCGCCAGGTATAACGTCTACTAGTTCTACAGGACCAGTTACTACTTCCTCCATTTACACATCTTCATCTTCTCCAGGCATAACTTCTACTAGTTCTTCGAGCAGTTCAACATCTGCAGGTATTTACATCAGTTTATGTGATCATTATACCCGTATACTGATAGAAATCAAACTTGATTTGCATTTTCCATCGGCTTTCGACACGGTTTTGTATTTAATTTTTTTGTAATCTTCATTACATTTAATTCCGATTGAGGAGTCAAAACAATCACACGTACGTGTTTGTTAAACCTTTTACACTTAAATTGTGGAAACTTTTGATATGATCGCGTGATCGAATTTTTGATCAGCATTCCTGGTGTTTTTATACAAGATAATCAACAAACTTTGTTTGTTTTATCAGAAGTAACAACGATATGTGAACTATCTGACGGAATGGATGACGATCAATTGATCCCGAACAACAACATAGTAGATGAAAACGACAATGTGCCAGACGACGTTGAAATGTTGAGACCTAATAGCCGACGTCCATTTTCTGTGACACGTAATAAAATGACTATCAAATTCTGGCTGATGCCGGAGAGACGAATTGCATCGATCAGATTGATAAATCCCGTTGGCGTACAATCGATTGCTGTTTGGTACATCAGACCTTCAGAAAGAGCATCAAAAGAACGAGTAGTAGTTAAGGTAAAATTATTTTGTACATACTTACAAACACAATCAAATAAGGAGACAACATGGATATATTTAAATTTCTGCGAATTTGCATTTGAATCATAATTATCAATAAATAGAAATATATTGCAAAAGCAATATTAACATAGGAATTTATAGTTGTTCATTGAAGATGGAGACATTTATATATTGCACTCATGAGATCTATCAAGTCCACATCTTTTTCTTCTGACTTTTGATACCATTATGTGTTCTATTGGTTTAAGTAAATAACTCATTGCTAATGTAGAGCCAAAACGGAAACAAACTTAATTGTGGACGAATAATGTTGTAAATCTTACAATTAATTAAATTGACTTATTTTACAGAAAGAATCACCAGATAGCATCGTTCGCTTCCCAGGTATGCCTGAAGCTGTTGATATATTACTTGAAGTAGTAAAGAAACCTTCTGCAGACGAAATGAAATTCAGAGTTTCAATAAAAGCATGTTTTGAAGAAGGGACTCCATCAACAAGCAGTTCATCAAGCAGTTCAACTAGCGGCTCAACTAGCAGCTCAACTAGCAGTTCAATAAGTAGTTCAAGTTTGACGTCTGTCCCAGAGACAAGTTCAAGCACATCTAGTTTATACACAACAGGAACAACCCCAGTGTCCACGACATCGACATCAGTTTATCTTACTCCAACTACAGTGTGCACTGTATCAGAGGGTATGGATAGACCGAAATCAATTCCAAGAGAAAATATAAGGGACAATAATGATCGTATACCGCAAGGTGCTGAGAATTTAAGACCTAATGCAGAGAATCCATTTACTGTTGATAGGAATTCTTTTACTGTACGATTCTTATTTAATCCTGCTATTCCCGTTGAATCGTTAGAATTGATCAGGCCAAGGAATATTGAAGATATAACAGTTTTATACATACAACCTAGAAATAATAAGAGAATAATGGTTGTCGAGGTATGTTTGAACATATTTATATATATTTTTCCTTAAATTGTTCAATGAGTGATACTGCAGCGTTAATAAGTTATTTTAATATCTGATACCTTAACTTCATGACAGGTCAGTTTCGGTTTTTCTTTTATTTTTTGTCATTTGATAATTGCGATTATAATACAAAAACAATAGCTTTAAGTGAGCGAGACTGATAAGTCACAAAGTCTCATTCGGAATAATATGTATTAAATCCTTATCAATATATATCAATAAAAGCATTACATATGAAAGAACTTGTTATCTCCTAATAATAGAAAATAAAAAGTAGGAAAATGCCATGAATGGCAACATAAATGTATTTGAAAGTATTAAAGGCAAAAAAGTTATAAAAACCTTGCAACTATTTTTTGGATTTTTTCAGAATGGAAATCCAAAGAAAGTCGTGCGATTCCCAGAACAACCAGATGCTGTAGAGGTTGTACTCACAGTGAATAGAGAAGATTCGGATGAGCCAATTTCGTTCCAAGTTGCTATATTTGCTTGCTTCGAAATACCGACAACAACAACTCCTGTAGTTACAACATCCTCTGTTGAAACATCTTCTGTTCCAACAACAAGCTCTTTAACTAGCAGCACTTCATCAACGTCTACAAGACCAGTCACTACGTCTACAATTTATACATCTTCAACCTCGCCAGGTATAACGTCTACTAGTTCTACAGGACCAGTTACTACTTCCTCCATTTACACATCTTCATCTTCTCCAGGCATAACTTCTACTAGTTCTTCGAGCAGTTCAACATCTGCAGGTATTTACATCAGTTTATGTGATCATTATACCCGTATACTGATAGAAATCAAACTTGATTTGCATTTTCCATCGGCTTTCGACACGGTTTTGTATTTAATTTTTTGTAATCTTCATTACATTTAATTCCGATTGAGGAGTCAAAACAATCACACGTACGTGTTTGTTACACCTTTTACACTTAAATTGTGGAAACTTTTGATATGATCGCGTGATCGAATTTTTGATCAGCATTCCTGGTGTTTTTATACAAGATAATCAACAAACTTTGTTTGTTTTATCAGAAGTAACAACGATATGTGAACTATCTGACGGAATGGATGACGATCAATTGATCCCGAACAACAACATAGTAGATGAAAACGACAATGTGCCAGACGACGTTGAAATGTTGAGACCTAATAGCCGACGTCCATTTTCTGTGACACGTAATAAAATGACTATCAAATTCTGGCTGATGCCGGAGAGACGAATTGCATCGATCAGATTGATAAATCCCGTTGGCGTACAATCGATTGCTGTTTGGTACATCAGACCTTCAGAAAGAGCATCAAAAGAACGAGTAGTAGTTAAGGTAAAATTATTTTGTACATACTTACACACACAATCAAATATAAGGAGACAACATGGATATATTTAAATTTCTGCGAATTTGCATTTGAATCATAATTATCAATAAATAGAAATATATTGCAAAAGCAATATTAACATAGGAATTTATAGTTGTTCATTGAAGATGGAGACATTTATATATTGCACTCATGAGATCTATCAATTCCACATCTTTTTCTTCTGACTTTTGATACCATTATGTGTTCTATTGGTTTAAGTAAATAACTCATTGCTAATGTAGAGCCAAAACGGAAACAAACTTAATTGTGGACGATTAATGTTGTAAATCTTACAATTTATTAAATTGACTTATTTTACAGAAAGAATCACCAGATAGCATCGTTCGCTTCCCAGGTATGCCTGAAGCTGTTGATATATTACTTGAAGTAGTAAAGAAACCTTCTGCAGACGAAATGAAATTCAGAGTTTCAATAAAAGCATGTTTTGAAGAAGGGACTCCATCAACAAGCAGTTCATCAAGCAGTTCAACTAGCGGCTCAACTAGCAGCTCAACTAGCAGTTCAACAAGTAGTTCAAGTTTGACGTCTGTCCCAGAGACAAGTTCAAGCACATCTAGTTTATACACGACAGGAACAACCCCAGTGTCCACGACATCGACATCAGTTTATCTTACTCCAACTACAGTGTGCACTGTATCAGAGGGTATGGATAGACCGAAATCAATTCCAAGAGAAAATATAAGGGACAATAATGATCGTATACCGCAAGGTGCTGAGAATTTAAGACCTAATGCAGAGAATCCATTTACTGTTGATAGGAATTCTTTTACTGTACGATTCTTATTTAATCCTGCTATTCCCGTTGAATCGTTAGAATTGATCAGGCCAAGGAATATTGAAGATATAACAGTTTTATACGTACAACCTAGAAATAATAAGAGAATAACGGTTGTCGAGGTATGTTTGAACATATTTATATATATTTTTCCTTAAATTGTTCAATGAGTGATACTGCAGCGTTAATAAGTTATTTTAATATCTGATACCTTAACTTCATGACAGGTCAGTTTCGGTTTTTGTTTTATTTTTTGTCATTTGATAATTGCGATTATAATACAAAAACAATAGCTTTAAGTGAGCGAGACTGATAAGTCACAAAGTCTCATTCGGAATAATATGTATTAAATCCTTATCAATATATATCAATAAAAGCATTACATATGAAAGAACTTGTTATCTCCTAATAAAAGAAAATAAAAAGTAGGTAAATGCCATGAATGGCAACATAAATGTATTTGAAAGTATTAAAGGCAAAAAAGTTATAAAAACCTTGCAACTATTTTTTGGATTCTTTCAGAATGGAAATCCAAAGAAAGTCGTGCGATTCCCAGAGCAACCAGATGCTGTAGAGGTTGTACTCACAGTGAATAGAGAAGATTCGGATGAGCCAATGTCGTTCCAAGTTGCTATATTTGCTTGCTTCGAAATACCGACAACAACAACTCCTGTAGTTACAACATCCTCTGTTGAAACATCTTCTGTTCCAACAACAAGCTCTTTAACTAGCAGCACTTCATCAACGTCTACAAGACCAGTCACTACGTCTACAATTTATACATCTTCAACCTCGCCAGGTATAACGTCTACTAGTTCTACAGGACCAGTTACTTCTTCCTCCATTTACACATCTTCATCTTCTCCAGGCATAACTTCTACTAGTTCTTCGAGCAGTTCAACATCTGCAGGTATTTACATCAGTTTATGTGATCATTATACCCGTATACTGATAGAAATCAAACTTGATTTGCATTTTCCATCGGCTTTCGACATGGTTTTGTATTTAATTTTTTGTAAACTTCATTACATTTAATTCCGATTGAGGAGTCAAAACAATTACATGTACGTGTTTGTTACACCTTTTACACTTAAATTGTGGAAACTTATGATATGATCGCGTGATCGAATATTTGATCAGCATTCCTGGTGTTTTTATACAAGATAATCAACAAACTTTGTTTGTTTTATCAGAAGTAACAACGATATGTGAACTATCTGACGGAATGGATGACGATCAATTGATCCCGAACAACAACATAGTAGATGAAAACGACAATGTGCCAGACGACGTTGAAATGTTGAGACCTAATAGCCGACGTCCATTTTCTGTGACACGTAGTAAAATGACTATCAAATTCTGGCTGATGCCGGAGAGACGAATTGCATCGATCAGATTGATAAATCCCGTTGGCGTACAATCGATTGCTGTTTGGTACATCAGACCTTCAGAAAGAGCATCAAAAGAACGAGTAGTAGTTAAGGTAAAATTATTTTGTACATACTTACACACACAATCAAATGTAAGGAGACAACATGGATATACTTAATTTCTGCGAATTTGCATTTGGATTATAATTATCAATGAATAGAAATATATTGCAAAAGGAATATGAACATAGGAATGTATAGTTGTTCATTGAAGATGGAGAAATTTATATATTGCACTCATGACATCATTCAATTCCACATCTTTTTCCTCTGACTTTTGATACCATTATGTGTTCTATTGTTTTAAGTAAATCACTCATTGCTAATGTAGAGCCAAATCGGAAACAAACTTAATTGTTGACGATTAACGTTGTAAATGTTACAATTTATTAAATTGACTTATTTTACAGAAAGAATCACCAGATAGCATCGTTCGCTTCCCAGGTATGCCTGAAGCTGTTGATATATTACTTGAAGTAGTAAAGAAACCTTCTGCAGACGAAATGAAATTCAGAGTTTCAATAAAAGCATGTTTTGAGGAAGTGACTCCATCAACAAGCAGTTCATCAAGCAGTTCAACTAGCGGCTCAACTAGCAGCTCAACTAGCAGTTCAACAAGTAGTTCAAGTTTGACGTCTGTCCCAGAGACAAGTTCAAGCACATCTAGTTTATACACGACAGGGACAACTCCAGTGTCCACGACATCGACATCAGTTTATCTTACACCAACTACAGTTTGTACTGTCACGGAGGGCATGGATAGACCAAAGTCTATTCCAAGAGAAAATATAAGGGACAATAATGATCGTATACCGCAAGGTGCTGAGAATTTAAGACCTAATGCAGAGAATCCATTTACTGTTGATAGGAATTCTTTTACTGTACGATTCTTATTTAATCCTGCTATTCCGATTGAGTCGTTAGAATTGATCATGCCAAAGAATATTGAAGATATAACTGTTTCATACGTGCGACCTAGAAGTTCTAACAAAATAGAAGTTGTTGAGGTATATGTTCATACATTTGTTGTTGTTGTTTTAGTATGTTTTTGGTCACATTTTAAAAGGGTCACTAAATCAAAAAGATGACTTGATTACTGTTTCTCTATCTGATGTTTAACTGTTTGCAGCTGATTTGTTCTGCATACTATTGATATGATAAACGAAGAAACAATAAATACCAGTCACCAAGCATACGGCTACAGTTTTAAAATTATTTTCAAACATATGTGCGTTTGAAACTTGTATTTCAAACTTTTATCATGACAGTTTTAAGTGAAACACATGCTGCATAATCTCTAATGCCTTCCATTAATTCGATAGAATTGAGTTCCAACTACTGTTTCCTTATTAAGCGCGTACAAATACATGTTCCTTGTTAACCAAACATTGCGTTTCATGAAACGGTACATAGTTGTTTTACATTCTTCGCTACACAAACTCGTCCGTCTGCATATGTTCCAGTTTACCCAAGTTTAACCTTATTATTTAATGAATTGTTATTGTAAAACGAAAATTTATAGTTTGTAGCATGACAAAGGGTTGCAATTTTCACTTTGATACACTTAAAGCGTAATTAAAGAATAATTGTCGAGTAGACGTATAACAAAGCTCTTAATATGCTAAACTAGATGTATGAGTTTGTGTACCTAACATAATTCTATTGTCACTTTTGCATTTAAATACTATTGCGGGATGCATATAATACATGACGTGTACAACAAAATAAATATATCTATCTTTCACCTAAAACATCGTGTTTTTTTTTTTAGAATGAGAACCCGAAGAAGACTGTTCGATTCCCACAACAACCTGACGCTGTAGAAATAGTTCTTACTGTAAACAGACAGGTTTCAAATAAGCCAATGTCTTTCAAAGTGTCTATATTTGCATGTTTTAAATTCGGACCAGAATCGACGACACCAAGAGTTAGTACATTTACCTTGACGCCATCAACTAGCTCTTCCCTGATCAGCACCTCCACGTCAACAACACCTGTATCTACATCCTCTACATCTTCTATAAGTACGAGCACAAGTTCTACTAGTTCTGCAACCAGTTCAACGTCTACACCAGGTCTGTATTATTTCGGTCACTGAAACTATACAGTTTATATTCATTAGTACGTGTTTTTTTTTTCATATTTGCAGTTCATCTAGCGCTTTGCACTTAACAAGAATGTAGATGTGGAAGACATAGAAAATAATGCCTTTTGCTTGATAAAATATCTTTTGAAAATGAATTTAATTAACATTCATTAAGTCACTTAGTTCACGGTTTAATTATGCTATTTTAGTTAGAGCCTTCAATTATTACTTATCAAGTGTTCTCTTTCACACTCTAGCGCCTTGCATCATAAGCAGAGGAATGGACAGCCATTCAGACATCCCCGATGAAAACATCAAAACGAATGACAAGAACGTGAATGAGAAAATAAACAGACTTAGACCGGAACACAAGAACCCCGCAAGGAGTCACAAACCAAACTTCAAAGTAAGAATTGAAATGATGTTTTCTATCTTTAGTTAACAGGACAACAAAGTTAAATGAAAATGTTACGCCTATTTCAAAATATTTGGGCCATTTTAATTTTGGTGGCATCGTTTTCTAGTAAAAATGCTCGACGTATTTTTCGAATGAAATAAGAATGCAATTTTCTATGTATTGAACATAAAAAGGTTAGGTATCGGAACCGAAGAAAATTAATATTGTTTGTCAATAACTTTGCTGGATTTAAAATCATGTTTTGTGTTAATCAGGTAACAATAGACCTACCAAGTGAAGGAGTTCCATTGGACAGAGTAACCCTCCCTGACAACGTTAACATAAAGGCTGTTAAAGTTTACTATAGTCCAGAAGGGCGAAATTCGCTTCTACCTATCAATGGAGACAAGGTTATTTTTTCTAAAATTCCGTTGTTGATTTATTTTTTGGTTTTTGTTCTTGTTGTAGTTAAAGAATAATTGCTACCATCAATATTGTTGTTATTAAAAATGATTCTTGCAAACTTTTTTTTTTACAAGATTTGCTTTAATTGTGGTATTAATAGAAGACATTCATGCACGCCGTCAGCTACGTTCAAAATGGCTGAGAATCATGCAACAGTTGAAACTAATGTCTTCGATAAATTTAAAGTAGGAACAAATTGCGGTGTATTTCTTGCAAAGGAAGAATAAAATAGCTGAAACCTTGAATCTTTCATAAGCGAATAGATTTTCATTGTAATAAAATTAAATTATAACATATTTGATATATAAAGTGTCAATATCTATAAACAGCTTTATCAGAAAAATATGTTTTTCGTTTTTTACTTGTAGCCGGTACCCGCTGATAAGCCAATTAAGATGCCTGTAGGTGTGCCTATTACACGTGTTGTAATTGTTGTGGTTGATAAGTTCATCGAAGAAGACGAAATACGTATATCTATCGAAATCTGGGGATGCTTCGTTCCAGGTACAGTAAACTTGCTGAATTGATTAAGTTGGTCGAAGGGAATTTAAAGTGATACTGATAAAATGAGATACTAGAGCATTCGGATGTATTATTCGTAGAGTCGGTTTGTCTATTTTATGAAATTACGGCAATGTTTATCAAGATCATCATTACGTTATGATTTATTGTTTTGTTACATTTTTATGTGTGACAGAGTATTTCTAATTCTTTATTCTAAACAAGCTGTGAGATCTCGTTTATATTACAAAAAGTCCATAGTTATCACGTTTAAGGTAATAAGTTTTGTTTTATATTAATTGTCAACAATATAAAAACTGGGATGTATTTACGACAATGTCTTTAATTAATAAGCTGTTTCATGTATATCTTTCAAGTGTATTACTCTTGATTTTTTCTAGGAACAACGACTGAATTCGTCACTACACCAAGCATGTACTCTTCAGTCAGTATTCCATGTGAGGCTGAAAGCATGGTTGACAAAGCTGTATATTTACCAAAAGGTAGAACTTTCTTATACTTATATTTACCAAAGGGTAGATCTTTTTTATACGTATATTTATCAAAGGGTAGATCTTCTTATAACGTATATTTACCAAAAGGTAGAACTTTCTTATACTTATATTTACCAAAAGGTAGATCTTTCTTATACCGTGTATTTATCAAAGGGAAAATCTTTCTTATACTGTATATTTACCAAAAGGTAGATCTTTCTTATACGTATATTTACCAAAGTGTAGATTTGCCTTATACCTTATATTCATCAAATGGTAGATCTTTCTTACACCGTATATTTACCAAAGGGTAGAACTCTCTTACACCGTATATTTACCAAAGGGTAGAACTCTCTTACACCGAATATTTACCGAAGGGTAAATCTGTCTTATATTGTACCAAAGATTTCATATTCACGTCTGCCCTGACAACCGCTGGTTAATTCTTCCGTTACTCTAATATTGCACTGTAACTGTAAACAGTTGTGTACTCGAACATGTTTTGCATATCGTGTGTATTATGCTGAACCTATTTTTACCATAGTCCAAACTATTATGATTGGGGTATTGAACCTTTGGAACATGTACTTCTGAAATATATGCATATTGATACTTATATTTTGACAAATGTTTTGAACAAATAAAATTGAAATATAATGCAATGCCCCTCTGAGTCGGGCGCAAATCGTTACCGAACTGTAATGTCAAACACTAAACATTTATCACAGAATTTGATAGTAAAATATCGAAAGTGTTCAGTAAAATATCGAAATTGTTCAGTAAAATATCGAAAGAAACATAGCATTTGAATATGTTTGAAGCAATACCAATGCTTCCATGTAACATAGCCAATTTACAGCGTATTCAGATAGTTTTCCTTTAAACAATTATACGTATTAATTTTTCTATGAAAATTAAGTAGGTACCTGTCTTATCTTTACATAGACAGTTCCGTACGTATATGTATTATCAATATTCTGTTGGTTTATAGCTATTTCTATGTAAATATATATACATGTATATGTAAATATTATGTGTTTGTCTATTTGTTACATAGAAGCGTTGGAGACCAACGATGACAGTTTGGATATCGAGCAGCTGTTACCTGGAAGAACAAAGGGACCTGCTAAATCCTATTTGAGTCATCTTAGGATCACAATAAAATTCAGTGGCGGTGCTGCCCTGGATAAACTGGCTATGCCAACTCATTCAAACATCCTAAAGATCCAGATCATGATCATGTTACCAGGAGAGACTAATCTTATACCATATATGGGAGGAATGGTAAGAGTTTTATGTATACCTAAATTTATAGCGAGAAATTACACAAGTACAGTACAGTACAAGCCAGTCTGATAAAAATCAGCTATTAAATTGACCTATGCTTGTAAATGTAAAAAGATCTGAACTTGAGTCAGATTGAGAAAAATCTCTTTTATTATAGATAAGTATAAATCAAAAGTAGATATTGCTTTGAAAACACGCTTGTGGTAAGGTTAAATCATAAAGTGACGCATACATAATGCGAGCGCCGCCAGGTACGATTTCAAAACGGTGTTATAGTTAAAAGTTCCATGGACGTTATTTAATAGATGCGCGTATTAAAAGGAAAAGCATAGGAAAATAATAAATGTTTGAACTTACCGTTTGACGGGACGCTTTGCAGACAACCAAAAACGAAAAGGATGTACTCGATTGAAAATTTAGGATGCTTTAAACCCGCTGTCAGGTATTCGAATATGAAGGATACCATCAGAATTTAAATATTATCGTATTTTCATTACAAGAAAATATGCTATATGTTGTATTATTCATGTTTATAAATGATTCACTTTCTTCCATAGTCAATAACAGTATCAGATGAACCAATTCAACTGCCTAGTGGCATTATGGCAAATCAAGTCATCATCATTGTCGTAGAAAAGTTAGTGCCCACAGAACCCATCTTCATCACCATCAACATTTGGGCCTGCTTTGACGTCTGTAAGTTTACTTTTTGATATAGGTATGTCGCCGGTTTCCTATCCAACTGCACGTTATAGTTTCTACAGGTCTTGTGTCATGTTTCTTCCGGACACGTGTCATGCGTTTTCCGGTCACTTTGTTTGCTTCTTTCGGTCACATGTTATGTTTCTTCCGGTCACATGTCATGCTCTTTCCGGTATGTCAGAACTCGGCAGTCGATATACCTTTCTTAGATAACTTTTCCAATACCATATTATAAAATACAAAAACGCACTCACGTCAAGATATTTTTGTACTAAATAATGTGAAATAAGACTAGTTAAATGGTATGACAATCAGAAATGCGAAGTATAACAGCAATGAAACATACGTTTCAGTAGAGAAGCATAGCTAATCATACCAATTGAAATTGGTGTAGAGGAAAACTCTATATATTACGAGTTAGCCTTGGTTTGAAAATAGATTTTAAACAGAACAGAAAATACTTATTCGTAACACGGAATCGCGTTCCTATTCCATAAAATTATGCAATATAATTTGAAAATGATATGCTTGTCATAAAGCAATGCATTGCAACTATACTCATTATAAATTTTAAAAAATCAGAAAAAAAAAATATTTTACATAACAATACATTGAACACATGTTCTGCCGTGAAAAATTTTAATTTATTTGCTTTCCAATAAATATGTTTTATTATGTACATTTAGTTATAAGGCACTTAGTAAACAGTTCCATACCGTTACAATGTATTCTTATAAACTATTATTCCGTTATATGAATGTGTAATATTTTATTGAAGTATTTTATTTTACCACACTTTTAAAATTCATTTTGCCACACTTTCAGTCACCACACCAGGGTTCTCCTCTACCACCGGATCAACACCGCCTACATGTGACCAGAAAGTGATAAAGTACGACTCCGACGATGTAATCGTCGGCTCCTCTTCCGAAATGCCGGCAGCCACCGCAATAATGGCCCTAAAGGGCAGTGACTCTTTCTGGTCTCCGAAAAAGGGAGATAATGAAGTTTCACCGTTTGTATTCTTCCAGGTATGTTGAAAGAAGTATACACAAACATAAGGTTACCTATTTCAAATGTATTAAAAGTCAATGCCACCATGTCACATATCACTTTTAACCCTTGACCTGCGGAATGTGTGTAAAGGATTTGCAAAAATGTGAATATAGAGTAGTATAATAAAAGTTTAGTGGATTTCAATAACAAAATACAACAAATGAGCAACCGATAATACTGGGCCTGAACAGATTTTAACGGACGTGCAGGATAGCCTTACTATATATACATGTGTAATAGCAAATATGTACTCCCCTGGCCGCAATTTTGGGGTCATTTTTTAACATATCATATGTTGAAGATAAAATGAAAATCTCACCATCTTAATGAAATTACCTTATTGATGCTATAGTAATATATCCCTTTTTTGTATAAAAAATTGACAATTTAACGAAAGCAACTGTTTTTATTGATTTTTTTTATACTTTGTCATTTATATTAAATAAAATATTCACGTTCAAAATGGCTGCCACTTTTGGCAAGGGAGGTAAATATTGTAAACCTCGGGAACAAATTATACATATGACAAAACATAATCTCTTTCAATGGTTCCACAAGGATCAGGGTTTAAAATATATGAGTTCTATGTATTCAGTATTAAATTGATCTTTGAACATTATTTTCAAAGATAATATTTCAAAATGATTATAAAAAAAGAGTGATTGATTTTGTTTTTGTTTTAAGATAAAGGCAAAGAACGGAAAGGCATCAGTTTACCAAGTGTCATTCACAACGCGATTCTCTAGGTCAGTAATAATCGCCCTATACTCCAAGAATGATAAGAATGTGGATACGAGCGACGTAAGTATATCTTAGTTATTTATCGAACTTTTGACTGAATTTCTTCCCCTTGTGGCTGCGGGGTTGCCTTTACGGGTTGAGCGTCAGAATTTCAACCGCCGTTTAACCATGCATGACCGTAAAAGGCAACTAAATTCGATCCTATGCATTTCTTAGTTCCAGCAGGTGAGATGGTTTTGACCTCTAGTGTTGCTTAATATTTGTAACACCCGAGGTTAGCGAAATCATCTTCCCTGTTTGACGCCATATGACCTAAACTGTGTCGGTGCGCCGTAAGACCAACAACCAGAACAAAACTAATAAATGAGCCGTGTCACGACAAAACCAACATAATGCGTTTGCGACCAGCATGGATCCAGACCAGCCTGCGCATCCGCGCAGTCTGATCAGGATCCATGCTGTTCGCTTACAAACTCTATAACAAGTAGAGAAACTGATAGCGAACAGCATGGATCCTGATCAGACTGCGCGTTTGTCGTGACGCAGCTCAAATGTCTCGAATATCTAAATGAATTTATCGTGTTTTCATAGAAATTTGATCGATTGTTCAGATAAATTTTTCAAACATTTAAATAAATTAAGGTAGAATACTGTAAAGTGAATAACGACAGTAAAATTTGCACACTGCAAATGGTACTTTTAATCCACTTAAATTACCAAAAATGTGAAATACGAAAAAAAAAAATAGCCTTTACTGGGTGAATAACACAGACGAAAAAAGGTGATAAATACTGCAAAATCAGACAAAAAACCGCACGTATAATTTGAATTATTAATATAATCTTTTTCTTAACTGTTCTTAAAATCTTATAACATTGTGCATTTTTCTCAAGTTTAATTATCTTGAAATACTTTTATCTCATCTTGAGGCATACAGCTTTAATATGCATAACAAAACGAATGCACCCTAACGACTTAATTTTGCATAAACACGATTTTTTCTAACCATATCGTATCTACTTACCTTAGAAAATCAAATGCGACACACCAATCCACCATAAACACATCACCTACAACTTTTATGGCCAAACTGGAGACAAGATTTATATCTACGTACAGCCTATAAAGAAGACACAACCTCAAATCAGCAACGTACAAATACACGCCTGTTACGAGGAAGAAACAAGTAAGTTTAAACCTAAATAAACAAGAAAGTTAAAACCTGAACTTACTAAATTTGTGTACTGGTAGTGGATTTATCTGTCCGTTAATAATTAGAATTTTATCAAAATTAAAAAAAAAACACAAAATTTTACTTACCTACAGTATAAAGCCAAGTCTGACTGTTGGAATATTGCTGGCAAAGGTTAAATAACCATATTGCCCCTGAAATGTTATCAGCTTTATTTCCAGAAAACTTTTGAAACCTTGTTACAGTTTCGGTTTCCAAAAGTACCTCATATGCCATTTAAATGGAACTACCTTTTTGCTTTTTCTGCTCTGTTCGCGAGCACTAAAATAATAGCAAATTAGTAGTTTGTATGGAAATCAAAATACTACTTTGATTTTATCAATTAAACATTCAGTGCTACTGTCTTAGCTGTTGCTCTAAATCCATTGTTAAGACATTACTGAACACCCGTTTTATCTTTCCAAATAATTAAAAGAAGTTATGGATTTCTGAGGCATGATGTTTCTTTAATAACCAACAGTTCCAGAAGTTACTATCTTCACTTTTTAAATAGCTTTTTAAGCACGCTGGCATGATAGATTTTATTCTTATGTCTCTTAGCTAGCCGTACATTGTTTTCAGGCAAGAGTGGGCTCTTGTAACCATACAAATTATTATGCGGGCTTTTTTGCCGATAGCGAAAATCAAAGGAATGCTCGTACAGTTTAATATATGATGTAATAAATTTTGGAAGAGTAACATTTGCGGACATTTGTACCTGATGAATCTAACGCAAACATTCTTGTGTTAATGTATATATTGTATATATTTGAGCAGAGACATAGATAGTTATCTATGTCTCTGATTTGAGAGAGGCAAATATCACCGCGTTTTAAATAAACGAAACGCAGTTTTATTTTTTTTCTTTGAATTTGTTATAGGATCTACAACTACACCGGAAATAACAACCCCCGCTCCCCCAACATCTCCCACAACGCCGAAAGTTTGTGCGTCAATGTGTGACGAAGGCTCCACGTGCTTATCCTTCGATGAGGTAAATACTACAAATTTTATCATTTTCTTTTAAAGATCCTGTAACACAATTTTTTATGGTTTTAAATAATAAATATGATGCTCAAATTAAAATTTATTAATATCGTAGGTTCCAAAAAGCATTATTTATAAAGATATCACCGAATTTAATATTTCATGTAAATAAAGGGAGGTAATAAAAACTTTATTTTCTATAAAGTTTAAGTCAAATTTTATAATAAGAAATAAATGCATATATTTAAATGATTACATATAATATGCACAAATATTTGCAGTACATTTTTTACATATTATTTGATGTTTGAAAATATAAGTTTTATTTGCATAATTATGTAGATTCTACATATATAAAACTTCACTTACTGTGGTTTACCACTTTGATCACAACATACAGGATCTTTAAATTATCAAGTATCCATTTCACGTAACAATTTCGTCTGCAGATTGTGTATCTATTGATTAAGCCTGATATTCGTCTGCATAGAAAAAAAATATATTACAAAAGAGACAGAGGTTCCGATATTCATTGCGAATAACACTTCCGACAGTGATAATGTCTGTAATGCCGTCCTAAATTCCTCACAGCAGTTTCTTCCCGTGATCGGGTTGACGCCGTTCTTCACCGTACTCCGTCGGCGCCAACGATGCTATAAAAAGTCTCTTACGTTTAATATTTTTTCAATCTAATAGTGACTATACCTTATGTGCCTTATAATTCGTCAATTTATCATTAACCATATTAAACTTTGAGTTTGTTTTAAAATTGTACAGATATGTGATGGCAATTGTGACTGCTTTGATTGTACGGACGAAGATAATTGTGGCACCACACCATCTGTACCAGACGGTAAGTAAATCATTTAAACTTAATCAATCAGAAACAAAGTCAAATTAGCAATTTGAATTTATCAAGCAGTCATTAATTCAAGATAGTTTGAACAAGGACACTTAATTATTCAAATTTTCAATCAAAACTTTATTCATACACGTCCATAGTCATATGAATGTGATTTCGATGTAGTATATATGCAATATACAAGATTCGGAAAACAAAAACAATTATGTGACTATATACTATTACGTATATTATAATACTGTTGTGAGTATGGGCTTTATCCATTCTTCATATAAATATACTACAAGGGTAATCATGTACATGTACCTGTATTTATGTAAACGAAATATCAATCTAAACTTCCGTACATGTAGGTGAATGGGGTACCTGGAGCCCATGGAGCAAATGTAACTGCCAAGGAACAATCACACGTGTACGCCGATGTGACAACCCGAAACCAAAATATGGCGGCAAATATTGCAGAGGTCCGTCTGCTCAAACCATGGAGTGCGACCGACCAGACGAATGCGACAGTATGGATTTTTTTTTGCTTTATTTTTACTATTAATGTTTATATGGGTTGATATGATTTTGGGGTTATTTCTAATTCAAGAAATGTTTTAAGTTATATAGATTTATAATATGTTATATGGCCTTATATAAACGATTGCTTGTAAATATAACCCAAGTCCTTATTTTGCATATAAATGTTTTATACGGCCCCATATAACCTGTCAAGAATCTGTGTAACGAATTTATAATACTGCAAACATTCTTTATTAGAGAGAAACTTACTTGAAATTAATTCTGAAATCGACTGCAGCGGTGTATAAAGATTATAAAATCGTCACGGTTATCCAATTAAAATCGACTTGCCCCTCACCTTTGTGGGTTCGAATCCCGCCAGGGATTCGTTCATGTGAAGAAGCTACCAAGCTAGCTTACGGAACGTCGGTGGTTCTACTCAGGTGCCTGCCTGAAATAATACACGGAAGGGCACCTAAGATCTTCCTCCACCAGTAAAGCTGGAACGTCGACATATGACCTATACTTTGTTGGTGGTGTGACGTAACCCCCCCCCCCCCCCCAAAAAAAACCAACATGTATACTATGGTGACCTTTAATTCATCGCGCCTGTTTCTCCCCTCTCACATCTGAAGAACATAATTATGAGCAAAATGTAAAATTGATTGGTTAGTTTGCGATACTGTGAGCATTCTGATACAATATCGTACTCGCTGAATGTTTGGAGTTTATCATTTTGTCATGGTTGAATCCAAGATAATAATGGCAAATTTAAGCCATGGGAAGCTATGAAAGGGTAGTTTGACATCATTGAATTTAAAAAGCCAAATGGTAGAGCGAAGACATTTAAGGTTGAACACTCTTTTTATAGAATGTGACATGGGCTACGCCCCAGTAATGGATGACGATGATGACGTAGTTACCTGCGGAGGTTTTACTAACCAGAAATGTCCAAAGAAGAACGACACATGTGTTCTGTACCCAAGATCAACCCGTGGTGCTTGTTGTAGGCCAATAGGTAATGTATATTGTACATAATAAGCTTACTTCAACACATTCTAAATATTTCAGCATGAAATTCATAAATGATATTCTATTCTTAAGGAGATATATTTCATAGCAAGGTATATAAATGTTATTTCAAAAGCTGGTATAGATTCGGTCAACTCCGTCGCTTTTCGTACATAGTATATCAGTTCGGAAAACAGCTTTTTATTCTCGTGTTTGCATTGGCGCTTTATTTATAAATATAGAAACGAAGATTAAATTTAATCCTGAACTCTTTGGTAGCTTACATAATTTCATATAAACATTAAGGGGACATGGTACCATATCGATCTTTGATAACAATGCAAATTTGTTTTCGATGCAGTTACCGACATGTTATCTTAATTTTTATTGAATATAAGAACTGCTTGCGCGGGAAAATGTTTTGCACACGGCTTGCTTTTGATTTCGTTACATGCAATAAAGAATAACTTAGTATTATTTCCTTACAGGCCTATTACATTCCAAAATTGAAATAGCAAATTAGAATGGCACAATGTATACGTATTTTCTGCATCAAACAAGTATTTGCCAGCTTATAAAGCCTTAACTTTTTTATTATCCTTCATTGCAAAAGTAACAAGAGTTTTCTTCAGAAAATACGTACATCCGGGCTGTATGCATATGCGTACACAGTACGTATAACAAATCAGCATATAATACAGTCAAATGGTCAATGTTGAAACTTTATAAAACATACATCATGACGTCACACAGTATTTTTTAACAATAACAAGCATTACTATCAACTATATACATTGTTTTATTAGACTTCTGGACACAATGGGGTGAATGGAGCTCTTGTTCAAAGACCTGCGGTGCTGGCGTCGAGACTCGAACGCGTACCTGCACAAGTAAAAACCCAGAAAGAGATTGTTCGGAGGATGATTCGGACACAAGAAGATGTAACGAAGGACCATGTGAAGGTACATTGTTGTCCAGTTTTACACAAATGAGTCAATTAATTAAAACTTATAACTTACTTTACATATTATTCTTGCCTATTGTTTAGATATTTCATGTTACCTTATTTATGTATTCAGCAATATTGACGATATGGCCCGAGTGGTTCAGGTGTCGGACTAGTAATGTATGATCGCTAGCTGCATGTATCCAACCCCCGTCAGGGGCAAGTCGTTGTGTCCTTGAGCAAGAAACTTTACACTCATTGCTTAGTACTGGTTGGTTCCATGAACAGATTCGAAAGTGTCTATAAGCTTATAACGTCGAATAACAATCGAACTAAAATGAATTCTTTGTAAACGAATGACATTGAATTTATCATTGGAAGGTGTATTGACACAAATCTATTTCATATTCAGGCCGGGAATCGTTCGCAGTAAATCTCTTTTTATGTGCGGTTAAGATATTTTCTTTGACAATTTAGTTCGTTTCCTAGGAAGTTAATTGTTACACTGTCAATATTATGTACTATAAAAGATGGTTTATAGGTTTTTTCTTCCTAGACCATAAATAAACTGGTTTCATATGCATATGTATATGTTTTGTTTCCATTGCAGTTGAAACAACTCCATCTTACACAACTTCCGTTACACCATACGGCCCAGACGGTATGAATACTTCCTATATTCTATAAGTTTTCTTATCTATATGAGATATAAAGAGGTATAGAAATGCCTTGAACAGAAATATATTCTTTTATAACAATTCCTCACCTTGTGGCTGAGAGGTTGCCTGTAAGGGTTCATGCATCAGAATTGAATCAAGCTTATAGAGATTGGATGGCCCTCTTCCAAGATGTGGCAACATGTGTTTAAAATAGATCATGGCCGCGTTAATTTATTGCCATTCTAAATCAATGAAAAGCCTTTCCTTGAAACATTTTCATGTAACAAACGCCATATCACTACATTGCGCTTTTTCAAATAGAGTAAGGCGTTTTTGTCATACCAGTGTGCATAGACTGCATTTTGCCTGTCATTATGTGTTAAATTCAGTGTTTAAAATAATTTCATCATTTTTTTTCAGGTGAATGGAGCTCGTGGTCACCATGGTCACGTTGTTCAAGGTCATGCGGTGAAGGTCGTGAGACACGATACAGGGAGTGTAGTGATCCTGCCCCAGGACCTAATGGCAAACCATGTACAGGAAACGCCGAGCAAGAAAGAGCATGCAAAAAGAAGGATTGTCAAGGTGAACAGATTGTTAAAACTTCAAATTTAAGTAAAGTTATAACTGAAATTCCTTAGACCTGGAATGGACTGTTATTAATTTGAATAGGGCTAATCGTATCAGTTATACAAATTAAGTAAGTAAAGGCTAAACATGAATACCATTTATAAAACTATATGTTTCTGTATGTCAGGTCCACCTAACTGGTCTCCATGGGCACCATGGGGAGAATGTGATGTCCACTGCGGCACAGGCATGCGAACTAGATCAAGGTAACACACTCTTGTCTTATATAACTACTTTACATCTATTCAAACCAGTTGACTCCCCTAGTATTGCAAACTCCATTTACTAAAATTTGTTATATACCTTTTTTTTAATTCTGAAAATAATTGTTATATTTCAAAATTGGGCAAACAGCTAAGCTAACAGCCGTGTTTTATCATAAAATAAAAAATATTTTGAGCCTAGATTAAAAAAAACAAATCGAACCTATTTATATCAGGCGGTTACTATAAATAAACCTGAATTTACGCATGCGCACATCTTATCAATTTTTGTTTACTCAGAGCATGTGACAGCCCGGCACCAGCACCAGGTCAAGACCCTTGTCCAGGAGACGATGTTGATACGGAGATTTGTACTCAACGGCCATGTGAATGTACATTTACTATGACTGGATTTGAAAACATATTTGGCTACGAACCGTCTGAACAAATCGGTAAATTGATAAATTCATTGTAGATCTGGATTTCCTTTATTTTTCCCAGTTTCTTTATTAGAAAAGTATTAATTTGTCCGAATTGCTCTCAGTGTAATATCCATAGAAAGTAAGAGTTTATGTTTTTTTCAAAACAGGACAATTTTTATATCAAAATATACATATTCATGTTAAAAATAATTGAGAAACAGAGTAAAATGAAAAGAATATGAACTTATCCTATGTTATTAATTATTTTTATTTATTGAATCATTTAATTTATAGAGTTTATGTTTCCAAATTTGTATCAGTATATACTTATACGTTTTGTAAAGATTCATTTTTTGTCAAACGAAACAAAAGAACTTCACTCCAGAAATAAGTATAATTATGCAATATTTACTCCTCATTTTCCATGCACCATTTTGCCATGCAAGTGGAGGCTTACAGCAAAAAGGGAGGTAACAATTTGAAATAAATGAAAGTATATTGTGTCAATATTACTGTTTTCTAAAGGTTGGGTTGAAAGTGATGGAACATACGGTCCAACAAGCCCAGACGAAGATGTCTTTATTGATGATACGTTCGAAGATGGCGTCGTTGTACACGTGGACTGCAGCAACTGGTAAGATATTTCCTGACAATTTTGCCGAAAACACTAAACTTGTTGTCAGGTTTTGTCACGTTGTTGTCAGGTTGTACAGATTAACAGCGTTAATGCTTAAAAACTGCCCAGATATTCTACCTGGCAATTAAATTAAAGAAATTCTGAAAATATCATACATGCTATTACAGAACTCGCGTTTGTTGAATTTAGCTTAAGTTAAACATTAAGTAATAAGTGTCTCTGTGTAGTGAACTTAATTAGGCCTACCAATCATTAGGTTCGAAGATTTCGAAACCCGTGCAAAATGTACGAAAACATGGTCACATGTAATCTTCATTGGTAAAAGGCTATTCATTTAAAGTGAACATTTGCCCCTTTCGTCAATGGAAGTCTTTAATGGACATATCCATCTTACAATCAGGACAAAACCCATTCATCATATTAAGGGAAAATTCAATACGAATTCAAAAGTACTGACTGCATAGCAAACAATGCAGAACATGCATAAAAATTTCAAGCTGGTCCTGGTCTTTATTAGTTTGAACTGGTTACCCACTGAAGCTTATCTGGTTACCCACTGTAGCTTAACTGGTTACCCACAGTAGCTGAACCGGTTACCCATTGTAGCTGAACTTGTTACCCAATGTATCCAAAACGTAGTTTTATTCATCGTTTGAACAAACAGCGTGTCTGTAAGATTATGACGTCCTACATAACCGAGCTAGAATACATTCTGTATAAAATACAAAATTATTTTGTATTATTTCAGTACCTGCGACGAAGGTATGATTGACTGCCAAGTTGGTGATTGCGAAGGTAAAGTGCTTTTTATATTAAGAATAGTCCTTAAACAGTTAAAGGAACTCCACTGAGTTATAAAAGCCTAAATAAAATATGAAAAAGAATTTCTTACAAAGAACAGCTTACAACAGATATACTAAAGATATTGTGCTTCTAATACAAATTCTTAAATGTTAACAAACTTTTATTTATATCGGCTACATCCAATTATTCGTTTAAAGTGAGCAAGTATCAAGCGATTTGATTTAATATGAAATAAAGAAGAAATTGGTCGGGGATTTCAGATTTAGTTCGCTATAGCGATAATTCGTCATTAACGAGTTCGTTTTAAGTAACGTCGACTGTTTATTTTTCAGAGTGCACATACTCTAAATGGAGTAAATGGACAGACTGCTCGAAATCTTGTGATGTTGGTCAAAGGCAGAGAACTCGCCGTTTGAAGGACAGTTCTAGACGTGCATCTAAATGCAAGCCTGTACTTACCGAGAGAGAAGATTGTAACCTTGACCCATGTCCGAGTAAGTTGTGGGGTTTTGTTTTCTATTGTTTATATTGTTAAAAATGACATATTTAAACTAATTTGGTCTGAAAGTAGAAAAGTTACGGCATGTCATTTGGTTGTTCAACCTATATCGCTTGTGCGACTAAAAAATTTTATGTCAATTTGACCAACTACATGTATCTATAGAAGATCAGTGTTTCAACTTCTTAAAAGTATGCTCTACTGCTTTGTATTTTATCGTTGAACATCCCAAAAGAACGCATGTAATAATTTTATTTTTTTTACATTTATCACACGTTTATACATATTATATACATGTATAATAAATGTGCCTAAAAATGCCTTTGATTTTTATAGTTTCTTTAGAAAAAAGAATTTTCTGTAAGGATTCTAACATCTTTCTACATTTTTACTGCAAAAAATATAAAATAAAATAAACCGGGAAAAAACTTTTGCACGTTTTGTTAATAGCCGTCATGCCTCCGGAATGGAACACGTGGTCGTCATGGAGTGACTGTACACCGGATGCACCGTGCACGTTCGGCACGAGACAGAGAAACAGGATGTGTAATATACAGCCAAACAGCAACTGTTACGGTGACGCTGTGGAGACAAAACCGTGCGAAAACCCGTGTGTTACAAGTAAGTAATTTTATTCATATGTTTTATGCTTTTGACTTAAGAGGAGTTTGATTTGAGAGGTGTTTGAGTGGTTGTGGGACCTCGTACTTGGGATAAATGAAACTTTCACTTTTAAAATTGTGTACTTTATTTATTATAAGTCTTACTCAAACGAATGTGACTGAAATATTCAATATTTAAATATTATGTCACTGAATATGTTTAATGTCACGTTATGATTAGTGTTGATGTGACATAAATAACGGCAAACTTTAGTGCAGTTGATTCAAAAGACTTTTATAATTTCTTTATAGTTTCTTTTACACGAAAAGATGTTACAAAAGAAATATTCATAAAAAATCACTTGTCAAACACGTGCCAAACGGCTATAATTAGCAACTCGTGCATTAGTAAAATTTAAATATATTTATCTTATAGCCCCAGCTCAGTGTGACCATAATATGGTATGGAGCAATTGTGCCAACAGATGTCCACACACGTGTATGGACGTAAGACTCGGCACGTGCACTGAAGACGAAGATGACGAATGTGAACCAGGTATAAATAGAATATGCTTTAGAATTAATGTAAATAAAAGAAGTCTAAGAACGTTAAAAGCAACGGTGCGTGAAATAGAGGATATTGAATGAGTGTAAGTTCAATACTGAATTTATTGCACGAGTTGAATAAAATGATATTATGCGAGCCTCTGGCGAGCATAATATTATTTAATTCAACGAGTGCAATAAATACAGTATTGAACTTACACGAATTTAATATTCTATTTATCACATTACCAAAATAAAGACCGTTTTAAGTGAAATAAGAATCATTTTACATTGACACGCCTATAGTATAACGCTAACATTCAGCGCGTCTTTACACTATGTTTGCACAACGCTAATGACGTCACGTCAAAATATATGCACGGCCGTGCAATACCATTTTTACGGAGTCGCAAAATCGGCACGGGTGTGTGATAAAAAGCGTTACTGTGCCGAACTTTAGAACATTTCTGATGCGTGTTTAATGTAAACATATATAAAATGACTATTTTGATGAAGTTGTTCCAGTATGGTATCAGACAGATGTTTCCACACATTTCATTCTCAAAATTTAATGAATTTTTATCTGAATGATATATCAATAAACAATTTTGCGCAATTCAAAATACTTAACCAAAAGACCATAAAGGAGGTATCAAATATTTTCTCCAATTAAGCAAATTAACAACACAAAATTTTCCAAACTGAGCTAGGTACCTTTTCCTAAAATGGCTAGCAAAAGGCTTGTTGGTACTCAATTGGAAGGTTAAAATTGTAACTGCATCAAACTTACGTTTAAAACTGTTTTTATTCTTTATTTCAAAGGTTGTACATGTCCCGACGGTGAGGTATTGTACGACGGTGAATGCATAGTAGAGAAGAAATGCCCGTGCTACGACGAGGACGGAAACGTTATCTTGCCAGGCTTTGAAATTAACAAGACACCCTGTGAAACTTGGTGAGCCAATAACGAATATTTTTATAACATTTTTTGTTTTAATTTCAAATTAATCTTATTTAAAGTGCCTTTTATTCTACATGTACATATTATAAGCTAATTGCTAATTTCACGGAAATGTATTTGATTGTTTATGTTTTAAGTTAAACTATGAAATACAGATTGTATATTCATATGTGCAATGTATTTTATAAAAATATATTTTCTTTGAATTACAGCGTCTGCAAGAACGGAGAAATGGACTGCCATAAAGATCCTGACTGTAAGTTTATATAAGTTATTTATTGCATTTTAAACCAATGAAAATAAGCGCGAATGAAATATTGATTCAGTTATTAATAAAAGGAAAAACATTGAAATAATGTGAATGCTAAAATCACCAAATAAGACCAAGGCTTTGAAATATAGGGTGGTTTACGTTTTCGCATTAGAGTTAAGTTGATCGATGCAGTTTTGAAAGTACTTTACAACAACTATTTCAACGGAAAAGAACTTGATTTGGAATAGATTTAAAAAAAAAAAATTCCCTTGTTGATCATAATTCTCATATATTTCTTTACTCTCTTAATTCATCAGGTTGTGAGTGGGAGACCTGGGGACCATGGGGAGAATGTAGTGATACCTGTGGCGAGGCTACTAGGAACAGATACAGGTAAATTATGATTCCTAAAGTCTTAACGTACGGTAGTCGGTGTATTTCTTTTACTGGTTATCTTGTGACAACGCAAAAAAATCAAAAGTACGATAATTCCGGTTATAAAATACAACACGTAATTTTGACATGCTTTTGAACTTTTCGTTCCGCTACTTGAAAAGTAATGTGCATGACATTGACATAAATAAGCAACCATTCTGTGTGTACCTACCTACGAATTGATTCTTCAGAAAATATATTTAAAGAATTGGGGAAAAGGCACCTGTTTTCCTGAATATGTAACATAATATCAGAGCTTTAAGATACAAAAGTTTAATTCATTGAATCAGAATCTCAGTCTTGCTTTGAAATATAGAGCTTAAGCTCAATCTATTACAAAATATGTAGGCCTAAGATTATGCAATTATGTTATTAGTGGGCATAATATATATAAAATTTTTCCATTCATGCTGTAGAATTTTGATGAATGGCGATCCATACACATGTGGTGAGAAGGTTGACACAGAAGATTGTCCGAGAAAACCATGTCCAGCGGATTGCGTCATTCGTGGCCAACCGTATCACATTGGTGACGTCACTAAAGAAGAAGGCTGTGAAGTCTGCCACTGCACAACAAAGGGAGAACTTTGTGAAAATGATACACATGCCATTGGTATATATATATCTTACTTTTTTGTCCCACGCAATATTCTAACCTTCTAATGCGCGTATGAATTTCACCAATTGTTTTAATTTCACCAATTGCGTCATTTCCGGAGATAGCATTAATTCAGGTCACACGGAATAGCGTTATTTATCATGTTCTACATTACATACAAAATATGTGACGAGTTTTCACAGTACATCCGGTGCAATATGTTAACAAAATAGTTATGTTTTATTCATACTTCACTATTTCCTTTCAGTTGACGGTAACTGGTCCGAATGGAGCTCGTGGAGCACGTGCAGTAGAACGTGCGATGGTGGCGTAACCAATAGATACAGGCAATGTAATGACCCACTTCCTCAGTGTGGTGGCGCACCATGCAAGGGACGTAACTCTGACAATAAACCATGCAACAGTGATGTGTCTTGTGAGTATTATAAGAATTACATGTATGAGTAATGTCAAACGAATTGCAGGATATCATAATAGTAACAATATAATTAAAACATAAAATGCACCAGTTGTGTATACATATCTGTTCTGTTCAACAAACACCACGGTGTCCTAGAAACGATGTCCTAGAAAAGCCTAAAACGATAATTATAATAGAATATAAATGTAGCCTATAATTGTATTGAAGATTATTTTGTAAAGCTATAATTAAAAAACTGAGAGGGATGCGTATAGATGTAATAATCATTAGATCACAGATTGACTTAATACATGTACAAATGTAATCTTCGACGTTATAATTATATAAAATATTACTAAAATTGCAAAAGTTTGAGAAGAAAAAAAATCACTGCTAAATACCAATGAAATCATAAACTTTTGCACGTCTCGTATGTTTATGTGTTACAGGCTGTACGGTTTCCGCCTGGAGTGTATGGTCTGAATGTTCTACCACGTGCGGTAGAGGAACCAGGACACGTGCACGTGAATACGAAAATGGCGCCAACAGTGACGATTGTTCAAAGGTCTTACAAGAAACAGAATCTTGCTTGGAGCACGAGTGTGACAGTAAGTTATAAATATAATACAAATACGTATTCATGAATATTTCATTGTTATAAGGAGTAGCAAAATTACCAAAATTCATTACATAAAAAGTGAAATATGATATACGATTAATCAAATGATATTGTGAAAGAGAAATGTAAGTGACATATGATATAAACAATTAATCAAATAATCTTGTTACAGTGAAATGTAAGTGAAATATGATATACAAATAATCACAGTGAAATGTAAGTGAAATATGATATATAATTAATCAAATAATCTTGTTACAGTGAAATGTAAGTGGAATATGATATACAATTAATCAAATTATCTTGTTGCAGTGAAATGTAAGTGGAATATGATATACAATTAATCAAATAATTTTGTTACAGTGAAATGTAATGTTACCCAATGGTCGGATTGGTCGGATTGTTCAGAGGATTGCGGTGTTGGCCGAAAGACCAGAACCAGACGCATTCGTGGACCGGAACTTCCGGATTGTCCAGACCTCAACGATTCTGCCTTATGCTATAAGAAAGCATGTCGTAAGTTTTACAAACATTTTTACTACTATTAGATAACCTATTTACAGAGTTAAATCACAAAATGCTATGAAATGCTTACGAAAAGAATAAAAAAATATCTGGATATTGGTCGTGTTCTGAGGTTTTTATTTTTTATTTATATTTATTAGTAAGAGTATAAGATGGGTTCATTAAATACATGTCTTTACTAATGTTAATAATAAGTTTTATGACTTCCATACTTTGCAGTGTCTTCATTAAAGATTTTTACAATGTTGCTAATGGATTATTTTGCTCGGCTTTTTTGTATAAATCGCCTCTACGAAAATAAAATATTCTTAGGGGTTTCTTTTGCGTTCACAAATTAGCAAAGGCTCTTATTTTTATCAAAAAAGGCTGCGGACCTAATGAAGAATATTCCAACCACACGTTGTGTGAGCACACTTGTGAGAACAGACTTAGTGGAGTACCTGAAAACTGTGAGGAGAAACTTAAGGACGGCTGTGTCTGCGAAGATGACTACTTCCGTGACGAGAACGGTGATTGCGTGAAAATTAACGAGTGTGACAAATGCTTTGTTGACGGTGAATATAAGAAGGTAAATGTTATTTTTATAGCAATAAAAGTTGAGCCATTTTATAATGAAATGAAGGAGTTGTAAACGATAAGAAAGCATTCAGTCCTTCTGACGGCTTTTATCTTTCATCTTAGTTTATAGACGCTTATTAATTAGTATAAAAAATGAAAGTGAATATCAGTTAATGTGTTAATGTAGCTCACCTAACCTATATGTTTGACAATTGAACAATGATTTTGTTGTTACAGTCTGGCGAGACCTGGCCATCCGAGGACAACGAATGTTCCGTTTGTGAGTGTATCGCCGGAAGTGTTAAATGTACACCAGTCTGTGAAATACCTGAATGTGGCGAGGTAAGCATTCCATTAATTGATTGATTGATTGATTGATTGATTGATTGATTTATCTGTTTATTTATTTATTTATTTTGTTAAAAAAAAGATTTTTGTTACTTGTATTGCTACCTAAAAGAGTTAAATTGAATCAAGAAAGTCTAAGTAGCTGTATACGTATATATCGTGTAATATGAAAAAGACAAATCAGTGCAGCCCAAGAATTCTTCTTTTCATTTGTTAATACATTGATATCACCGGAATTATACTCGATAAAATAAGAAAAGTTAAGTTAATTCACAAACTTATATATATTCGATTTCAGGGTGAAGTACTCAGCTACGACGTACCAAACCCATGTTGCCCAAGATGTGTTGAACGAACAGGTAATTCATTGTTACAAAATACATATACTGTAAAAAAGATAACATTGTATAGAATTGTGCTAGTTTCTCTTGTTTCCTTAATGTCAGTTTTACGCCAGCATTGTATACTTAAGAGAACAAACTCTAATCTTTTAACACAATGAAAATTAAATCAATTGCTTAAACTTGACCTTTTGCCGAAATATTCGTGAGTCAAAACTTGTGAGCTTTTAAAGTGGCACAATGTCCATGACAATTTTAAATACAGATGAAAACAATATAAATATTATGTTCTTATAATGTTTTAAAAAAAATATTGCTAAATTGCATGAACGCTTCTATATTTGATACTAAATACGATCAACGTAATTATTTATTGTATTACATACATTGAAGTATAGACTAATTCACGTTAATGTTAGTACACACTTTTCTTTATAGACGAATTCACTTTTAAAATTAATGGTAGTACACACTGTTCTTATTTTAAATATATACCACATCAATATCTTTCTTTTAATGGCAGTACAGAATCATTCACATTATTCTAACCACGCATTTTTACTTCTTTCAAGATTCGTGCACATTGTACAAACGATCCGACTACTTGGAGGATCCAAGTCATTTATGCCGGTCCGTATCCAAGATAGAGTTCACATATTGCGAGGGATCATGCGGTAATAGTACTTCAGTCCCAATGCTTCTTGCCAAAACCGATGCCATGCTTGACAACGAGTGCAGGTGAGTTAATCACATTTAATATTTCGAGAGCTAAATTCTAAATGAGGCTGGTATTTCTTAAGCACAAAAAACAAAACAAATGAAATGGTATACATTTTCGAAGTTTAAAAGTGGCCCAGTGTAAAACAAATCTTTTAAACGCTTCGAACCACAAGATAAAGACTTGTAAACATTTCAGGTCTAAAACAACGTCTTACTTTTAGAAAGTCTAGAGGAAATCTAGTCTGTATTGCACGGGACTGTTGGAGAAAAAGTTCCTCAAAACCAAATGCAAAAGAGTCAAACAAACTCGAATTTCAAGAGTAAAAGTAGTTCAAAGTATTTATAAAGGGTCAGAGGTTGAATTTGAAAATGGTTCACTTTTTGAAACTATTTTTAACTTTCTTGAATTTGTCTTAACAATGCTTATGAAGTTAATATGGAGACATAGAGTGTAAGTGCTTACCACTTTAGTGTTAAACTTTGGTCCTGAATGTTGAATGTCTGAACATTACGCTTACGTAAAATACTCTTTAACACTTACGTATGCCATATACTTGAACAAGTATTTCATATGTATAGAATAATCGTAAACATATTTTGAGAATTTTGCTTGAGCAACACAGTAACATTAATCAATAAATGACAAATGTGCAGTAATTCTTTATCATTGTGTCAATTTTAACTTCCGAAATTGACGTAATTATATTTGATTTTATTAACGTTTGGCTGTTTGTTACGTCATCAGATGCTGTACGGGTGACGTCAGAAGTTACAAGGAAGTGAACGTGCTCTGTGGTGAAGGTAAATCTCAGAAATTGAAGACCATGTTCGTTCCTGTAATAGCTGCGTGCAGTTGTCAAGTTTGCCAAGGAGTTGCCAGACCTCGTGAGTGACAGTATTTTCTTTACATTTTACCTGTGATTCATAAAATATACCAGATATATTTTATAAGTAATACACTGGAAAATATGCAAAGTATACAGTAGTGACATTATTTATTTCATTTTAAAGTAGTGATAATTCCATCTTTAAATGTTTGTCAAAATTCAGCAAAATAAGTTGGTTTGGAAATATGAAAAATATTCTCATTGCCTGTGTAATCATGTTACCATGATTATGTAATGCCAAAATAAGGCAAAGTAGAATTTTATTTTACAAGATACGTTTACATATATCAAATGCACATAAGATATTATTTGTAATTTCACTTTTTTATTAAAACGATTGTTATTACGTCATGTGAAAGAAAAATTACTTAACTTCTTCCTTATCTACTAATTTCATAAATATATCAATGATAATGATGATAATCGTAACGATGATGATAATGACTGACATAATCTATTTTGTTCATTTTCAGAAAATGGACCGTCCCAAGGAAAATAGACTAACCACGAATAATCAACCAAAAATATACCTAAACCCCGATCGACCTACCATGGACCGTTATAACCGACTACGATTTTAGCCAATTTTATATATTATGATTTACCGATGCCGACCAAGAAATGCGATAAACTTTCTCCTGTAAATAGCCCCCCTGCAAAGATGAAAAATACAAAAAATAATCCCCCAGTGATAAAAAATAGACATTGTACATAGTTAAACAAAAAAATGTGTAAAAAATACAAATTTAAAGATGGCATTATAAAATAAATGAAAAAAAAATAATAAAATAGAAAAAATAGAAATTGTTTGTTTTTATTTTTTGTCATAGTATTAAGGTGTTTATAATCAGGAATAAAAGCCTGTATCCTGATATTTAATCACAGAAACATGAAATTTAGATTATCACAGCGCCTTTAAAACCAATACTATACTTTCAATTATTTGGAAGACGATATCGAAAGTGAATAACAGCATGAAAGTGCTTTTGACTTGCATTCAAACTTACCTGTACATAGAACTAGCATTAGATATCAAAGTACGCCAGAAACAACAACGTAAAGCGACGTATTTTTGAAAATTGCACATTTTGTGACGCGTAATATGACGTCAACACACGGCGTAATCCAGTTCCTTCCTAAAACACGTGGTTATTGGTTAACTGCATAATGTCCTGCACCTATGACCTTCATGAAACATAAGCTTCATCCTAGTGTGTTGTTTGTTTTAAATGAAGCGTAAATAGTTTCCTTAAAGTGGCAAGCCCATTCAAAGATATATAATGAGTGAACAATTGAAAGTCAAAAATAAATTACATTTTGCCATAATTCCATTCAATTTTATAACTTACTTTACATGAATGAAAGATAACTCACGTGTCTCAATGAAAGTTTTGTAAATATGTATCGGAGTTGACATGTAACGTTCAATTTATAAAAAAGAGTGGGGCAGTCTTTTAATATATCTTTAGCAGATTTATATTTTATCCTGAACATTAACAAGTGTTGGTCAATCACCAATATAACAGTCAATCTTTTGAAATGGAAAGACAATTCAACTCAACTTGAATATGAAACAAATGAGCATAATGTCACTTTAAGTAAATTGAATGTTGGCTTTCTAAACATGGTGGATAGACCAGATATCTTAGATGTTTCATTGTTTTGTAAAATGGAGAGGACATCTACACATTACATAAAATTGCTATAAAAAATGGAAAAATGTTACTGAAGACACACACTGAAATAGTTTACGGGAAAAAACTTCATTGACAAAAGGAACGAAGTTTGCAGTAAAATCTACACAATTTAGAATCCATACTTGACTGATTTTATTTTCACGTCCACGTAGTTTCAGAATATCTGAGATTTCACACCACAGGCCCACAGTATTGGTCATATAGCGACTTTCCAGCTTTATTGATGGAGGAAGACCTCAGATGCCCTTCGGAGCATTATTTTAGGCACAGGCGGGCACTTGGGGAGAACCACCGACGTTCCGTAAGCTCACAAGAAAGAGACCAAAGTCCCTGTCGGGATTACTGTACTAAAATAAAATAACATCATTCTATCAATCCAGTGCATTTTAAGTAAATGTAAATGTCCAGAAAAATATAGAAGCGAAATCTAGAAATGCCAATAATATCATTGGTATTTTTCTTAAAATCAAAATAAATACCAAAACATGGGTAGAAAAAAAACACAGTGTACATAAGCACGAAGACTCATTATACCTATATTTCATATTCTTTCATTATTTATTAGAGCGACTGGTTTCTTACAGAGTTTGTCATATACTTGGCAGCAATTATTCTGTATCAGTATTCGCTTGATTATCCACTGACAATACCATTCAACATGAATGTGAAAGTACAACACTTGAAAACATTGAAAATTAAGCGATAACAAATGCGGTAACAAATGCAGAAAATGTGAAGGGTTGTGCAATTAAATTAAAAAGTCCGAACACACTTAAATTGTCTCGCGACTAAAGGACATTTAGGTTAATTTATAAAAGTAAAAACAACACAATAAATCCTTCGTTCGACGAGGGGCAGATAAAGCCTTTCAGTCGAAATTGTCCATGTACCAAAGGTCTATCAGCTAATTCACTACAGTGTGTAATGCATGAAAACTGCATGTTAATGAATTGAACACCCCCAGCACCGTGGCATACCGGGAGTATCTCCCCTTGCCTTGGTCTGAAGTGAATGATTATATCAATCTGCATAGAATAGAGAGTTTATTCATAAGAATATGTCTTTAAGGGCACAAGATATTTCATATTTCATATAGAAAATTTAAAATGTCATTGAAGGGAATTACAGACTGTAACAGGTATATAAAAAAGATATTGTAAATAAAAGAACTTATTATAACACGCCTTGTCGCTATGCAAGTTCGTCAGACTGTATTATTTAGTTGCAAAAGAGAAAACCGCATAATGAAAAAAGACCATCGTCCTTCCTGCACAGTGCAGGCGTTCATAGACAAGTGTATGTTAGTTCAACTTATTAAATTCTATTAGAAAACATAGCTTTTAACAAAAAGCTATAATTACGACTGCTAAATTAAAAACAAAGATTTTATAAATATGTCATATGTTGCGGTTCGTTAGATATATGTCAGATATTATTTCTTGCATATTCTGCCATATTATTTCATATTTAAAATGGTTTACCTCAATATGATATAAGTTCATGGAAATTTAAGTCATTTCATCCATAACTACTTTTTTACAATATCGTATGAACTTACAACTTACTTTGGCACGCGACTCATCTGGCACCCCCATGCCAGATGAAATTTCCAAAATGGGTAAAACTCGCGGATACACCATCTGCTATGCAGGAATCAATGATCCTGAATGATCATGAAGAAAACAATGATCCTGAATGACCATGAAGAAACCAATGATACTGAAGGACAATGAAGAAAGCAATAATCCTGGAGGACTATGAAGGATAAATTATTCTGAAGGACCATAAAGGAATCAATTAATCTGAAGGACTTTAAGGAATGAATTATCATGAAGTACCATTAAGTAATCAACTATCTTGAAGGACCATTAAGGAATCAATTATTCTGAAGAACCATTAAAATATCAATTATTCTGAATGACCATGAAAGAATCAATGACGCCGTAGGACCATAAAGGAATTGATGACCCTGTAGGACCGTTTGGTATAAAAATTTAACAGAAGCAAAAAATAATCTTTCAAGAATACCCAAATGCCTTATTGCATTTAGGCTGCTGATGTCTGAAAATTGAACATTCGTATAGATTATTCAGGTAAATTATTCACTTTTGCTTTTCAAATATACATATTTTTAAAGAATTGAATGGGTAATGCCCCTATTATTGTGAGTAGTATGCAGTAAAAGGTAATGCCGGGCTTAGTAATTGGTTTCGTTTGTTTGGTTTTACGGCGCACAAACACAATTTAGGTAATATGGCACCAAAACAGGAAGGATGATTTTTGCAAACCCCGGATGATACAACTTAAAGGAAAACAAGTGTGGGAGAAGCAAAGGCTCTTGTTATTTAAACCAATTTATTCGCCTTTTACGTTCACGCAGTGATAAACAGTGGCTTCAAATCTGATGCTTCAGCCCACATTAATGACTAACCGATACGAAATGCTACTTATTTGTTTTTATTTATTGAAAGGCACATTATGCCTCAGAAGTCAGTATTTTTTTTAATTCTTTAAAAAGGTCAATTGTGTTTAATAATGTATTAAGAACATGTCAGATGTTCAAAAACTCAAGAAAGTAGGACTGGATGTGCAGTAATGCTTCGTAAGGATACAATTTTTTTTTTATTTTCATTGGATGTAACATGTTTTTTTGTTTTGTTTTTTTTTTATCAAATGAAATGTTTTGTTTCTATCGACCGACAAAAATATACTTATACAGGAATTCTTATATAGGATTTTTTTGTTCGGTTGACCTTAATTATTTAGTTCGGCAATGGGAGGATTGTCAATTTCTTTAAATATGTTCCTTAAGTACTTATAAGTTCTTTATAAGTATATAATAAACAACAAAAGTAATGTAAAAATATTTGGAAAAAAAATCCGTGGATTATTTTCTCCCATTTTATGAAAATGAGGTTTTAATCCCAATGGAGCAACCATGGGACACGTAAAACCCAATAGGAGGATGGAAAACCCTTGGGACGGCGCACTTGCCCAGCGTTTTATTTGTCTGCTATCTTTATATAAACGGTCAACAATCCCCAAATCACATCCACATTTTATATTTAACTTTTTGTATTGAAACTATATTTAAAAGGATAGTTGAGTTTGCAAAAATTCCAGACTTGCAAACTTTTTATTATTATTACTGGAGTTTTTGCTAGTTTTCAAAGTGGGTTATTAGTTAAATTTTTCTGCGTGATTTTCGATAGTTATACGTGATATTTACTAGTTTTTTGCTTAATCTTCAGTTGGTTTTCACTAGTTTCTGCGTGATATTTACTAGTTTTTGCGTAATTTCAATTGTTATTGCGTGGTTTTTACTATTTTTGTGTAATTTTCTCTTGTGATTTTGTTTGGTCTTTGCTAGTTTATTATTATTTTCTTATTAACATTATAATCTTTTTAAAACTGTCTACAAATTAACATTGCACTCATGTTCACCTTTCTGATTGGCTAAACACAAGCTCTTTCATTACCAATATCTAACTTAATTAACCATGTAATATCTACGTCACAATCACGTGGCATGGGACTGGGGATTATTTGTCCCCGTTACAATCCCTTTATTGTACTTGGTCTACTGTTTTGTACCCAACCAGCTGCCGGTAATACTTGTAATACTTGTAATTTAGTATGTACTACGCAAGATTATTGTTTGTGCACTTATCGACAGAGTGAGTAATTAATTAATAAGTATTATTATTCTTATTGTTATACAAAGGTAGGGACATAGACGGGGCCACGCTTGACTGCTAATTGGATTAAGAAACAGATGTATAGATACTCCCAATTAGGATGAACTGTATGTACAAAAGTTCTTGCACGACCATTTTTTGATAATTATTTTCAATGTCAGATTTTAGCTAAGTCCCATTACAATAAAAACAACTGAATTTTAGGTGACTTATTGAACTTGATAAAGAATTTGTTTATTAGTTATCTCACAGCAACTGCAGATAAGAAGTTATTATGGATAGAAGCCGAGATGTTCCGATTCCACACTAATAAGACCTTGCGTAAATCAACCACCTTAGAAAAACAGATTTTGACAGTAAAATGAATACTTATTAAATGTTAACGAGGCAGGTGGTTCTTTTCCAAGAATATGTGCAAAAAGAGATACGCATTAAGTTAAACAGCGTATACTCAAATAGAAGATAGAGTAAGTAATATCAGTAACTTTCATTTCAAAAATTGCAACATTAATATTATTTCCATCCCATCCCTAATACAGAAGAATTCGTGATATCCTTTATTTGTTTGTTTGTTTGTTTGTTTGGATTTTTACAGCATGTCAACACATAACTGGTCATATCGCACCGAATGCTATAATAGGCTTAAAATGTTTAAGCTTTATGAATGACAATAAAATATTCCTTATTTACTTTATTTATAACAAGCGGTCTTTTAGAACGGAGTAAATTCTTTTTTCAATACATTCCGACTCATCACACCCTCACTGCCTCACTTCAACCCACCAACACCCACTAAACCAAAATAAAATAAAGTAGATAACAAATAACATGAAGAATAACAGTTTTTATAAATACATTAATAAATAAATAAATAAATATTAAATAAATAAAAAAACTGAAATAAACTGCAATAAGATAAAAAATGGTTTTTCTTTTCTGTATTGATAAAAAGACAAAAGAGTTTAAAAAGAACATAGATGATTTGCAAAATAACGAAGTCGTCAAATATTTGCAGAACAATTCAAGAACGTATATAAAGGAGCTTGTTTGGTTCATTCATAACTATTGAACGATTACTCGTATCACTAAAACTTCAAGAATGAGGGTTATCACACTTGTGTTATTGGTTAGTTTATTGGCAACAGTTGTTACCACTTCTTCAAGGAGTAAATCTGGATCAATGGATAAAAGCTCTAAACAAAGATCAAATAACGAACGTTCGGGAAACGAAGAGAATAAATCACCTGGAAAAGATGATGTAGATTCAAAGTTGTCAGATGATTACACAGAAGGATCTTACAAGTTCAAAGATTCGAAAGAAACTTCATCGACTAAATCAAAAAGTTCGAAGACATCTAACAATCACAGCGTTATGGAGGCAATGGAATCAACAGGCTCAAAAAGTGTAGAATCAAAAACATCTAGAAAAAGTGTAGGAAAGGAATCAAGAGAGTCGAAAATGTCTGTCAAAACCTCCGGTAAAGATGATGAAAAGAAGTCCAAGGAATCAAACGATGTATCCAATGATATCGGCGTTATTGAGGCAAAGGGATCGACAAGTTCAAAAAGTGCAGAATAAAAAATATCTGGAAATAGTTTTGGTAAAACATCTAGTAAATCGAAAATGTCTGCCAAGGCCTCCGGTAAAAATGACAGAGGCAAGTCCAAGCAATCAGGCGATGCATTTAACAAAAACGGCGTTATTGAGGCAAAAGGATCGACAAATTCAAAAGGTGCAGAATCAAAAACATCTGGAAACAGTGTAGGTAAGACATCAAGTGAATCGAAAATGTCTGCCAAAACCTCCGGTAAAGATGATGAAGGCAAATCCATCGAATCAAACGATGCATCCAAAAATAGTGGCGTTATTGGGGCAAAGGGATCGGCAAGTTCAAAAAGTGCAGAATCAAAAACACCTGAAAATAGTTTTGGTAAAACATCTAGTAAATCGAAAAAGTCTGCCAAAACCTCGGGTAAAGACGATGATAATAAGTCCAAGGAATCGAATGATGCATCCGACAACAGCGGCGTTATTGGGGCAAATGAATTAGCAAATTCAAAAAGTGCAGAATCAAAAACACCTGGAAATATTGTTGGTCCAACATCAAGTAAATCGAAAATGTCTTCCAAAGCCTCAGGTACAGTTGATGAAAGCAAGTCCAAGAAATCTGGAGGTTCATCTAACAAAGCATCCCAAACCAAAGGTACTAAGTCCATAAAAAGCAAAAGTGAAAGGAAAAGTAAAACATTTTCAAAATCCGGCGAAAACAAAATTAGTATGGAATCAGAAAACAATGAAGGAACAATAAATAAGTCGATTCTGAAAGAAAACAGTGAGCAATCTAAGACAGGCATGGAGAAAAGCAAATCTAAGTCTTCCGAAAGTATTGACAAATCAAAGGAAACCACGAACAAACATATGGATAAAGCTTCATCCAAAACACTCGATAATGAAGCTAAGAAGTCATCTAAATCGTTGAAAAGTAAAAACATAAGCAAATCAAAATCATCATCCGGAAAAGACAAGACCTCATCTAAGTCAACGGAAGCTGATTTCGACGAGTCACTGACGTCGGGTAGTATAACCAATGGTAAAACTATCTCAAAATCTAAAAGTACAAATTCGAAGGCAACCAAAGAGACAAAAATCGGAAAGAAATATAATTGCGTGAAAGACGGAGTATCTTATAATACATGTAAGTGTCGTTTATGTTATTTCGTTTTTATTTGTTAAGATTTTTTTCAATTTTTGGGGTTTTTTGTTGTTGCTGCTTTTCTTTTATTTTTATTTTTTTGTGTGTGTTTTTCGTTTTTTTATTGCTGTCTTTACATGTTATTACCTGTTGTATTTATTGTTTGTTTGTTCTGTTTAATTAGATTTATATTATTTCAACTGACAATGAAATTTTTATGAATACAATTGCGAAAATTGTAGTATTTTATAAGTAAAACATTATAAAAAAAAGTTTACTTCATGTCCAATATAATTACATTGTATATCTCTACAAAATTTTCGTTTCGTTGCAATGCCTTAGTAATAGGTTTGTTTAGTTGTTTGTTTCTTCTTTTTTTCTTTTTTTTTTGCTTTTACTTTAAAAAAACTTTTCGGGGACTTTTTACTTTTGAAAATTTAAAAAAAGAAAAATTTATAAATAAAAAAATTCATTTTGCTTTTTTTTTTTGGGAACAATTTAAACAACGTTTGAAAATTTAAAACCCCAACCCCGTGAATCGTTTTCCAAAGGGGGTTTTCACTAGGGGAAAATTTTTCACGTGTAAAGGGGGAAAAAACATGGGGGGGACATCCCAAAAAATTGGGGGGCCCCCCAGTTTTCAAGGAAAAATTTGGGGGAAAAAAAACGTTTTTGGGAAAAAAACTTTTTTCATTTTAAATTTTGGGGAAAAAGGGGGGTTTTTTCGAAAATTTGACCCCAATAGGTTAAATTTCGGGAAAAACCCCAAAATTTTTCCCGGGAAGGGGAACATTTTTGTGTTTTGAATGTGGCGGGAAAAGTATGGGGGATTTTTAGGGGTGCCGGAAGTTAAAAAAAATTTACTTAAAAACACCATTATCAAAATTTTTTCCTTTAAAAAAACTATTCAGGGACGGTTTATTAAAAAAAATTTTCTATTTTTGAAAAAACATCGTTTTCTTTGAAAAGGTCCAAAAATTTATTTTTCTTTATTTGGAAATGAATAAACCCCAATTTTGGAGTGGGAAATTAAACCCCAAATTTTTTTCCGGGGAATTTTTTAAAAAAAAAACCAAAATTTTTCCACCAAATTATAATTTAAAATTTTGGGAAATTTTTTTTTAAAAATTTAAAAAACCAAAAAAACAAAAAATTTATTTAAAATTCACTTCTAAAATTTTATTGTGGTTTTTTCTTTTAATAATATAAAGTGCCCAGTTTTAAATTTAAGGGCCCTTGTCTATTATGGGTTAAATTTTTTTTTCCATAAAAAACTTTAATTATACCCCCGGGGCTTTTTTGTTTTATCTTTTTTTCCAAGGGGACACTAAAATTTAAAAAAATTTTTAAAACATGTATAAAAACGAAGGGGAGACCCCGGGGAAAAAATTTTTTTTCGTCTTTTTGATTTTTTCTTTTAAACTATTTTTTAAAAATTTTGCCTTCAAAAAAAAAACTTTTGGGGGCCCGGGTTAAAAAGGAAAAAAAAACCCTTTTCTCCTTTATAAAAAATTTAAAATTTTTATTTTTCCTAACTTAAACCCCCCCTTTGGTTGGGTTAAAAAAAGGGGCTGGGGGATTTCAAAAAATTTTGCCCAACATTTAAAACTCGGAAAAACCGGTTTAAAAAACATTTCCCTTAAAATGAACTTAGATTTTGGGGTAAATTTCTTTTACAATATCCCCGGGTATCTGTTATTGTTTTTTTCCAAGGGTTTTTTAAAAGCCCACCGATTGTTTTAAAACTTTTTTGGTGATTTTTTGGGTTTTTAAAAATTTTTTCCCAAAAAAAATAAAAGATATTTTTTAGGTTTTAAAAACCCCAAAATATGTAGAATTTTAAGGGGAAAAAATTCATGCGGGGAAATTTTTAAAAAAAATTGGTCTTTTTTTAGTTTTTTTTTGAAATCAAAGGGTTTCTTTTAATTTTTTTTTCCCCTTTTTTTCCCCCTTAAAAAACCCTTTAAAAACGGTTAAATTTAAATTTTAAAACCAAAAAAAAAACCCCGTTTTTTAAATGGGGTCAAAAAAAGCTCGTATAACATTTTTTTTTTTATTTGTTTGATTTTTTTTTTTCGTTTTTTTTAAATTTCCCATAATTTCAAAATTTTTTAAAGGGAGTCGTGTATTTTTAATTCGAAAGATCCCATTAATTGAAAACTCCCCGCGTTTACAGACCTCCCAATTTAATTTTATAAAAAAAAATTTTGGAAAAATTTTTTGGTTATTTTTTGCAGGTCCTGTCGCCCCCCCCCTTGGGGGAAAAAGGGGCGTTTTGAAAAAAGAAGGTCTTTTAAAAGGGAAAAAACCCCCCAAAAAAGTTTTTCCGGGGGGAAAAAAGGGTTTAAAAAGTGGGTAAAATGGGTTTTAGGGGACGAAGATTGTAAATTTTTCCATGTAAAAGTAAGAAACATTTTTTTAAAATTTATTGGGTTTTCCAAAACATTAAAAGGGTGAAGAAATTTAAAAAAAATTACATAACTAAAAAGTAAAAAAAAGAAAATTTAAAATTTTTTTGGGGTTTTTTACATTTTGGGGGTTAAAAAAATTAAATTTAAATAAATTAAAAAACTGAAAAAAAACTTTAATTTCATAAGTTTTTAAACCCATTTACCTGTGGGGACGGTTGGGGAAAGACCACATTGGCCCCACAGGGGGGGGGAAAAATATCTTTTTTTTTTCGCCATTTCTTTTTTTCATTCTTTTCTTTTGATTGTATTTTAATTTTTTGGAAAAAAAAAAGATGAATTCTCCCGGCTTAATTTGCTTTCTGTGGTCCAAAAAGGGCGAAATATCTTAGAAAATTTTAAATTTTTTAAAACCCCCTTCCCCCGGATATCCCGGGGGGAATAGGGAATTTGTGGGGTGCCCCCCAATTTACTTTTTTATTTTCATTCATTTTTTTATACATTTTTCTTTTTTTTTGGGTTTTAAAAACCCTCCCAAGGGTTTGGGGCAGTGTCATCAAAAAATAGGGCCCAAATTTTAAGGGGAGGGTTGGAAAACCAGGGTCCCCAAGGGTTGTTAAAAAATTTGGTTTTCCCCGGAAAAGCTTTCTGTGATCCGGGGAAAAATTTCTCCAAAGACATCCAAAATTTTCCCAAAAGAAAAGTTTTGTGTGGTCAGAGTTTTTCTTGATAAAAAATAAAAATTTTAAAAAGAACAAAAAAAACAAAAAGCAAAAAAACCACAAAGGCTAAAAGAAAAGGGAAAAAAGATATTCATTTGTTTTGCCCACAAAAAACCAATGATATGAACTATTTAAAAAAATTCATTCCCAAACAATGAAAAAAATTTTGGAAAAAAAAAAACCCCAGGTTTTAAAAAAAATTAATTTAAAAAAAACCCTTTAATTTTAAGTTAAATAAGAAAGTTTTTGGGGAAATTTAAAAGGGCCAATTTAAAAAAAAAATATTTTTAAATTTGATTTAAAAATTTTTTTTAAACCCGGGAAAAAGACAAAAAATATGAGCTTTTATTTTAAAGGGGGTTTTAATTTTGTTTTTAATTTTGGGAAAAATTTATTAAAGAAAAACGGGTTTTGGGGTAAAAGGTCATTGCATTATTTAAAAATAAAAAAAAAAACATTTTTAAAAAAACGAGAAAATTTATAAAAAATTAAAGGGGTTTTTTCCCATTTTTCCTAAAAAAATGTATTTTTCCCAAACCTTTTTTGGTATTGATATTGATAGTTTTTGATTGTAAAAAAAAGGGAATACTTCTTTTAACCCAAAGGGGGCCTTTCCATTTTTTTTTTTACCAAAAGGGGGAACCTTAAAAAAAAAAAATTTTTTCCATGTACAGAGGGTTTAAAACCAACAAAAAAAAAAAAATTGCAAAAAAGAAAAAATAAGAAAACCCCAAAAAGGATTTTGTTCAAAATATTTATAAGTTTTTGGGGGGCGGGTTTTTGGCCCACTTTTAACTGGGTTAAAAGGGGAAAAAACCCACTCTTTTTTTCCCACGGGGGTTAAAGAAATTTTTAAAAACGAAAAATTAAAGAAAGGTAAAGGCCCAAGGGAAAAGGGGCCAAAAGGTTGCCAACCCCCGGCAAACTTTAAAGGGCCCCGCCAACAAAAAAATTAATTTTTTAATATAAAATTTGGCTGATAATTTTTTAAATACATTTACTCCAAATTTCCAAAACTTTACTGAAACATAAAGAAGTAAACCTTTAAAAAAAATTTTTACTTTTTTTTTGAAATGTTAGTTTTAAAAACTATTTCATTTTTTTTGAAAATTTAAAACAAAAGGGTAAAACTATTTTTTGGACGGAAAAAACCTTTCTTAAAAATTTAAGGGCCCATTTTTTCAACTTTTAATTTTATGTAATTTTTTCCTTTAAAGGGCCCAATTTAAGATTTTTAAACCCAAGTTTTAATTTTTCAATTCCCAAGGGGTTTAAAAAATCCAAAATTTTAACTTTTTTACCTTTATTTGCTTTTTTTTATAAATCCAATTAGAATTAAACAAAAAATTTTTTATTTTTTAATCACAATTTTACGGCAAAAAAAGAAAAAACGTTGTTTAAACTTTAGCAAAAACCACCTCTTTTTTCCCTTCAAAAAAAGAGTACTGTTTTTAATCGAAAACTGTGAAAACCTTTTATTCGCGAATTGGGAAAAGATTTTCAAAGGGAAAAAAAATGAAAAAATGTTTTATAAAAAAATTCTCCCATAAAAAAAATAAAAAAGCCCCGTTAAAAATTCTTTTAAAAATTGAAATTTTTAAAACCGGTTTTTTCCCTTTTGGCGGGCCCATTTTTGGTTCAAAAAAAAACCGTAATTTTAAAAATTTTTTTAGAATAATTTTTGGAAAATTTAAATTAAAAATTTTTGGCCTTTGAATAGAAAACCAAAAATATTGCAAAAACCCAAATTTATTCGGGGAACATTCTGAAAAAGTCTTTTTAAAAAACGGGACAAAACGGGAAACCAAAAAAAAGCGGGGTTGGGGGGTTTCGGGTTTGTAAATTAAATTTAAATTTTCTTGTTTCCCGCCCTTTTATTTTTCAAAGGCCGAAATTCCCAAAAGGGGGGATTTAAAACTATTTTTCTAAAACTTTTTAAAAAGTTGTTTAATTTTCCCCTTATTTAAAAAAAAAAGGGTTTTTTCCCCCATTTGGGGCCAAAGTTTAAATTTAAAACCCCAACATGTTTTCTTTTTTTTTCCGAAAATTAAAAAGCGAAAAAAAATTTTGGGCGCCGAAAAATTTGTTTTTTAATCCCAATTTTAAGCTTTCCCATTTTTCATTTTTTTTGTTTAAAAAAAAAAAATTTTTATTTCTTCGGGACTTTTTAGAAAAAAGTAAAAAAAATTTTAATTTTTAGTTTAAAAATTTCCCTTCCATAAAAAAAATTTTTTGCCCATTATGCCCCCCCGGGGAATTGAAAAAAGGACCAAGGGTTTTCTCAATCTTAATGGGAAAAAAAACTCTTTTTGGGGGACAGGGGATTTTTTAAATTTAAAAAAAAGGGATCAATGACCAGGTCCCCCGTCCCAAAAAAATGGGTTTTAAATTTTTTGATAGGCACAAAGTAAACAAACCGAGTTTTTACTTTGGCCTTGCAACGTACAGAAATGTATTTGAAAAAGAGGGAGAGTAATCTCACATGCATAATTGAAATTTATTATCGGTATTAGTTACTTCCCTTTAACAGCGGATCTTCAGTTAGCAAATAAGACCCGATTGAGTACACATATTAAAGTATTTTCTTTTATGTAATTATGCAGATTTTTCATCATTTTTCCACAAACTCAATATATAAAACTAATACATATAAATGAACAGAAAAATGTCACATAAATTTGAATCCAGCTATATAAACAGCAGATTTAGTAACTGATGTATTCAAGATCAAATATCAATGTAAATATCGTCAAATATATATCGTGTGTAAAATAAATTGTCTTAAATTCTGTTTTTACCAATTTAGATATTACTAGATAAATATTTCAGATCAAGTTAGTTTGGTTTGTAAAAATTGGTTAAGTATATAATATGTATTAAATAAATTGTCAAAAATTATGTTTTAACTAACATATAGAGGTGGTCGCCATACGTTTCCGTAATGAAAGTGTTTATATTTTGCTGCCTTTAAGAAACATAACTGCATGATCAGTGTCAACTTTAAGTAATAAAACATCTACTATACTCTAAATCCATTATTTAAACATTATTAAACACTTGTTTTGACAGTTCTAGGCAATTAAAAATATATATGGATTTCTGAGGAATAATGTGCCTTAAATAACAGAATACTCTTTATTAACTGGTAATTTCATCTTGAAACGTTCATCAAATCTCGGAATCTGCATCAAAACAATAACAGAAACAACAACCACGCACTCGTATATTGAAATTTATTTTTAACAATATGGTAAATAAATTCTTTACATATATATAATATTATTGTAACATTATCAAAATTATATACAAAATACTCGTACTTGTTTGCTCACTGTGTCACTTTGAGTTTATGGACTTAAAACATTTAATGCTTAATAATCATGAAAATCGGAAAATGATATTTGATACATATGATATACGACTAAACTGGGTAGCAAATTGTAAGAAAAATCAAGGTCTAGAAAGTTACGAAATCCCCATATTAAATTGAAGGACAATTTTAATATGTTACAACCATAGACAATTTTTGGCATAATTCAATGAACTAAAATGGGTTTAATTTGATTCTTTGTGTAACAGAAAATACATTTTACTCCCCCGTCTAATTCATTTAATGTCCTATCGTGATAAATTGTCGTTAGCGGTATTATCTTTCCATTTCCCCGCTTGTCGCGTTTTGTGTCCCCAGCCTCCCCCACCCCACTTTCTTCCTTACAACCATTGTCCCTTTTATTCTTATATCGGCCCCTTTTAGTTCTTTTCATTTTACTTCATTACATATCCCTCCACTCTTTTCACCACCCTTGTGTCTTCTTCCCATTTCTAGTTCGGTGCAATCTGGGTGCCCTGCTGGTGTGACAGAATTATGTCGGGGTCTGCGGTCTGTAAACGTCGCCTTGCCATGTTGATCTTTATTTTTATTTCTAAGTGTTCTGTTATTTCTTGAATGGTGTTCTAAAACCATCTCAACATGTTTTTTTTGTTATTTTTTTTTTAATCGTAGGCAGTTTTTATTATAAGCATATTTTAATATTTTATTAGTGAAAAAAAATATTTATAAAAATAAGTGGGCGTGGTCATGTATATGTCTACTATCCAAGCCAAGTACCGACTGCCTTTGGTCCTGCCTAGGTAAAGAAATGAAATCTACATGTTAAATGGTGGCTTCCGGTGCATTTTACGTGCACATTTTGTAATGGAAAAGTGTCTACATATCTTTCAAAAAATTATGATTCATTTTTATTTATCTATTTTTATTTTTTTTCTTTGGGGGGATAAAAGATGTGTTTTAAGGTATATTTGATATATATATGGTCTATTGTTCTTTTACTTTTTTATACTATTTGTGTAGTTTTATAGTTCTGTTTAGGATATTCTCATATAAAATTTTTATGATACGAAGATTTATGAAGGTGAAAATCCCATTGTAACACGTTTGCTGTAAAGGTATGACTTAAACTTATTTATTAATTTTATTTTATTTAATTTTTTCCCAAAAGATTTGTTACAAACCTTAGTTGGAAGAGCGGGGGGTTCGAACTCGTAAAACCTGGGCAGTGTTAACAATGTGTCCGCTTTATGAGCTTGACACGGACATATTTCAGTTCGTTTAAGTTCATCGACATTTTTCATTACGGTCCTAATCATATTCCGCATAGACCTAAACAGACCTTGTTAAAAGGTAACATTTTACAGTGAAACTTAAACTTCGAGTTTTAAGCATGGAAGTCATATCCAGTTATCCTAGCATACTAAAGACTATCTTAAACAGTCTTATTTTGCTATTTTTAAGTAATGTATCTTTCACAAGATATCTTAATAAACATAATTATGTTATATTTATAGAACTAAATGGTTATACTATCATAAGAAATATATTACCGAAATGAATGGTTATTTTATAATAAGAAATAGCGATTATTCCGTAGAAATATGATACGTAATGTATTCGGTGCATGTAAACGCATGCAGTTATTTTAAATAGATCGAGTTTACCGATATGTAAATTATACCTGATCTTTCAATTTTTTGCAGTGAAACGTTCACTTTATCAAGGACGGTTGATCAAATTACAAGGTACGTGAATGTATTGACTCATATTAAAGTGTTAATTTCTTTAAATATTTCTGTTTGAATTTTATCTTGGATGTTTTAATTGTTTTCATACTAAGATTTCAAGAATAATTAGCTTTAATTTGACAAAAGGGACTCGTGCATTTCTAAACAAGTAAGAATATAAACGAAATGAAACGAATTTAAAATTAATAGTTATTATGGTGTTATAAATTCGAAAATTTAGTTGTGTTTATGTTATCTGCCTAAGTACCGGTATAATTAGTGGTTGTGTTGGTAATTTTCACTCCGGATCACGGCAATAAACCACATTGAATTCACCAGAGCACAGTTCATCCACATCAACGTCTCTGGGCAGGTTGTCAAGCGGTTTACCAGGACTAGTTGTCTCCACTTGTCTTCACAAGGAACAAATAACTTCTGTACATGCCACAGTAGAGGTAAATAAATGCAAATGGCCGTAGACAGGATTTCATGATCAATTACAACGAAAATGACATGCACCGTCCGGGAATCGAACATGGGTCGCCCGATTTACAGTCCAACGCTCTACCTACGGTTTTAATGGTATAATTAGATGTTTTGGAATATGTATACATGGTTTGCAAAAACAAAAATTATGTTTCGATCAAATTAAATCAGTTTTGCTTAGTTTAGTTAAAAGTCGTATCACTCATGCATTCCGTGTGAATATATTAATATATAGGATGGATAAGCTTCCATGTGGCTGCACTTCCGGTTGAATAAGACATCTATATGTTCGAATGTTCGACAAAAAAGGGAGATAACAAGCGGGGATTTAATTGTAAAATGTAGGGAGTAGGTTGGGTAAGGGGCCTCGGAGAGCTTAGCACGAATGCTATTATCTGATTCGTCAATGTCAGGTAAAGCCTCATGAAAAATAAATAAATCAAAGACTTTGGACGCGAGGAACACTACTCACGTTAAAAGCTTACTTCACGCATTCATCCAATTCAGCTAGTGACTATGACAATGCACCCAGTTAATATCATTTTAAATTTTGTTCTGTTGACTACTGTTTAAAACCAATTATATTGCAGCTATTTTTAGATCATATAATAATATTCATAAACTTTAAATCACATTAATAGGATGTCGTCTGCTGCAATCCTGAAACTGGCAGCCGCCGTGTCTAGCGGATTTTATCTCCATGGGTGCCTTTACATGAGTCTGATAGAACATCCTTCAAGAGCATGTCTACCAATTGAAGCATTTTTGGAACAATGGCGTAGAAGCTGTGAACAATCTAAAATGTTTTTCGTAAGTACTTAACTTATTTGAATAATATTCTGACGGATAGGATCTGCGAAATTATATTTAATAAGTGTATAAAGCTATGTATCTGCTGCAAAATTATTGTTGGACCTATAGAAAAAAATACTTTAAAAAAGAATGTATATACATAAATATGGTAGTTAATTTCCTTTAAAGCAATAGCAAAATCATTGCGAAACGGATAAAATAATAAATTCACGCACTGTGAATGATCACAATCTATTTACAAGTTAAATATTTATACGCCGGCAGTAGAATTTTTGTTAAAGTCAGTAATTGAAGTTACACAACTTGTGAAATATGTACTGTATACAGTATAAAAAGTAAGAAAGGGCCATATCTAATGCAGGAAAAAAGGAATTCAAACTTCCTTTGATCTTGCATAGTTATTTGTGTGGCGATCATACATGAAAATTTTATGTACACAAGGTCACAAAAAATGTACTGTACTATTGAACAAGAAGCTTTCGTATGAACAGTCTCGTCGCGAAATATCCCGCCGTCATAAACATTCTGCTAAGTCCGACCTCTACCTACTCGTCTTTTAAATATAATCAGGTGGTCATCCTGCTAAACTGATGCTAATCAACCGCTTTCTATGCAACTTTACGTGATCATAAGGTACATACAACATACTGAATGTCTATGTGTTCCTGAAAACCTCAGGGAACATAATTGATCTTTATGATACCTCACTACTATTTTATAAACAAAATATCTATAAATGTACGTCTTTTAATACTGAGTATTCTTCAAACTGCAATACTATACTTAAACGTCTACTTATAAACGCTATATTGAATATCTCAATAAAGCCTCACCTTTCCGTCCGCAGGTTCACATATGAAGCGAAGGAGATATGATTGCGTCAGATAATGTACCTGCCCACACCGTCATCCACACCCTACCATGACCGCATCTCAACCATCCATCTTAAAGATAATTTTAAAGAAAGTCACCGCAAAACAATTTAGTTTTCATAAATATAATATCGCTCCTCAGCCACACACTGGCAAGAATCTCCAATTTTAACACCCCGGCCCTTGCACCAGTGCACCCCAGCGCTACTCTCATCGGCGTCAGCTAACGCTATTCTTCGTTCTCACATTATGCAAAAGGCACTTATAACTCTCACGAAAAGATTACCAAAAAAAGTGTCAATAGTATGCATAAATAGCCCTTAATGCGTTAGTAACGCAGTAGGAATAATAGTTTTGTAATATTGAAAACTCAGTTCATTGACCGCACATAACATGTAAAATATTACTTGAATCTTGAATCATTTTACATTTCCTATCAATCGTAGTACATATTTCTGCTTTTGATTTTATTGAAATATTTCTGCACTCATCTGGAGGCACCAACGCAGCTTTCAAGCTTAAAAATTACTGTTTTCTTCTAAAATTTTCCATGTTCTATTTAAAAAGAATGTACACCTTTACATTAACTCCATTGTTTTTACCGCTAATGCATCATTTTCCCGTTCTTGTTATTTACCACACTTTTACAGAAATTGATTAGGTCTTTTGCAATTAGACAAAGGTAAATCCCTACCCCGCGTACCACTCTTGAGTAAAGAACATTTCAGGTAAAAAAATTTGCTGATAAATATGTTAAAACTACCCGCCACTTCACTCCCTCTCACGCTAAAAATGTAACTGACACAGATAGAAAACTTGACTAGGTGAAGATCGTCGGCTATTAAGTAGTAGTCCGTACAGGCCAGTCAAAAAAATATCAAAACTATTTCAAGTCACCGTCGCCAACACCCATTAGAAGCGCACCCCTCTCAGCACACTACACCTGTAAAACTCTCCTCACTGGTGGGTATATCGAGGGGATTGTCGCGGGCTATCGGAATCTCCCCGCAGGTTTAAAAAAATAACCATTTCTAAACGGCCCACTTCATGCTTCTCATATTCCTGTTCCTCTTCCTTCAGCTTGTTCTATTTTTGATGTCTCTTTATCATTCATCAACACCAACATAACACACTCTGGCAAATTACCTCTCCGAACCATCCTCTTTCTCATCTGTTCCTTCCTTTCGACGAATGATGATTACAGTACCCGTTACTCACCGTCAGCATCCACAGTAGTTCTACCCTGTTTCTATATGACCGTCAGCATACTCACACCTTGGTTCTGACTACTTTATGAACAAATAATTTTCACATTATCTGCTACCGCCTCCTAATTCACCGTACAACACATCTTACATCTCTCTGATAAACATTGATTATTAACCAATATAAAAACCCTCCCACTCTCTCTGAGATAGTTTAAGATTCCATAACAAATAAACGCATCTGGGCCGCGTCTGCCTTTAGCGCCGCGCGCGCGTGGAGGGGGGAAATATTAACTGCATTGTTATTTCACTTCCCTTACATTACCCTTTCAACCCATGGCCGCCTTCAACCATGGCACCCAAACAGCTCTATCCAAGCTAACGCTGTCGACACCGAACGGGGATAAATGTTTCGGCAGCATCCTCCTAACACTCCTAGCGCAACTAGCACCAGACTTCTCTGTACTAAAAGATATTTTGAAAACGTGGCTAAAAAGAGTGACATTCGCAACTCTTCTTCTTCTGTTTCTTCTGATACTATTTTTTTCGTAACAATATTTTTTTGTGTTCTCTTTTGTTTGGTCATAAATCTCTTGTTAGGTTTTACTAACACTGATAGCTTTTTTTACTTTCCTCTCCACTCACCTATTGCTTTTACAGCCTTTGCAGTACCATATTCTTTAACGCTTTGCATCTACATCACTTTCTATTTTAGTCTTGCCATACTATCATTTATTTTACGCTTTTCTTCGGCTACCACATATTCTTACCTCTTTCTGTTTTGTTTTCCTTACCTCCTTCTCTTCGCTACACTAATCTTTACTTCTGACGCCTATTCTGCAAGCTACGATGGCTTTGCGATACCATTACGCCCGGAGGCATTGGTAAACAACCACTCATTTTCAATTACACTTCGCCATCTGTAAATTGTACAGTACCCCATTTGCCAAACATTCGCAATTTGCAAAAATACTCACCATTTTGCATTTTTTGGGGTATCAACAAGATTAATACCACCTTTTAAGTACTCATATATATACAGAAAGACACCTAGATATTATCCTACTGTTCTGCATATATACAATGCTACATGCTCTATAATGCTATATATATATGTTTTTCTTCTAAATTCAGCTGCGAATCATACAGACCTATTTAGAATTTCTATCTTGTGCTATTCACCCTGTAATACACCAGCTCATTGTAACCGCAACCTCCCCTCTCCGCCCCCTGGGGAGAAGTGCGGTTAAAGAATGTGGTGAATGTCTCCGCTGTTCCGGGCATAAGGCAGTGATATGTTATTCTGAAATACCCCCGACAGGCGAAGATTTTACCTAGTGGTGCGGTCTTGGTTTAAAGTCAATTGACCCCTCTCCCCACCGCTCATAACTCAGCGCGCGCTGGCGCTTCGCCTGGCCGCATCATTCAATTCCCTTCACCAATCAACAGCCTTTCCAAATAGACACTACTATAGATAGTAGAATAATAATTTAAAAAATAATACACACTCCACGTATATCTCATACTCTAACAACTCGCCACTATTGGCATTCTAAAAAAAATGGGCCCGACAAAAGGTCGGCCCCGAAACCCATACGCTCTTCGCGGCCGGCCAAGAACCGCACCCGGGCCCCCGATTCACCAAACCAATGGGCCGAATACTCCTGACTCAACTACTAACTAGCTGCCTAGTCTTTCATAACTCAACTTATGCGCCGCTGCTCTCATGCAGATGTGAAGGCTGTTTTTTTGATTCTGCGCTCTCCAATATGTCGACGCAAAAAAACGAAAAGTACGTCCAAACACCTGTCACTCGAAAAACTTTAAGAAAATATGAAAATGCAAAGCTCAAAAAAATAATATGAATGCAAAACTGAAAAACCACCACATTATGTATGCAAACTTCAAAAAACAACTATGTATGCAAAATTCTAAATTAATAAATGCAAATGTCACTTTTATGCCACCAGATTTGTTATTGTGAAACAAATTATTATATATTTTTGGATATTTTTTAAGTTGGTAAAAATTAATGACACTTTTTAAGTCACTTAAGCATCAATCAAAGTATTGACCGCCATCTTGAACTCCAACTCCAATATTTCAAATGTCGAAGATCGAAATATAAGTCAGCTTCTCAGTATTGTTAAGAGAACTCGAGATTACACACTTTTTAGAACGCATCTGGATACCCAAAAGTGAGTTGATATGTAAGCATATTATACGGGCAACTTTGGGGTCATTTCTCGATTTTGACCCCACAAGTGCGGTTTGCACCCCAAGTGCCCGGCCTGCGCATTTAAACGCAACTTCTCGGGGTCCCGACCCTCCCAAGTGCGTTTGCACCCCCCCAAAGGTCCGCCGGTGTTACATCACGGTAAACAGTTTAATTATTTTTTTACTTTCATTTCCTCTCGCCCAGTCGTCCGAATAAATCACTTTCACATTATTGTCTGCGAGCGAAAAGGAAGATCTCTGAACTTGTTTACAGCTATGAGAAATTATGCAATAACTTTGATATTTTAGATCATCAAAATCATGTATTTTTGGGAAAATAATTATACAATCATTTATACAAAAAAGTACGTGTACAAACTGGCAAAATTAATTCATTATAAATTTCAATTAAAATACTAATATTTTAATATTTTATAAGTCACTTTCGTATTTTTCAGTGTGAGCGAAAGGAAGCTGAACTTGAATATAAAATCATGCTAAATAAAATGGGGTATTACTAGCATCATAATGATTATTTTTGACAATAAATATTATTGAATTTCTGATAATATACGTCAACAAAGAGTGTAATATTAGCAATGAGCGACTAAATTTCCATTTAAAAGCTTCTTTTTTTTATTTCTTATAAGACACTTCGTATGTTTTTTCAATGTGAGCGAAAGGAAGATCTCAGAACTTGTGTTTAGAAATTATGCAAATAAATGCGTAAATGATTATTTTTGATAATAAAATATAATGAGTTTCTAAATATTATTCGTCTGCAAACTGCCATTTTTATTGTAAAATTCTATCTAAAAGCTATAATTCATATTTTTAAAGTCACTTTCGTTCACTTTCGTAAAAAAACGTCACTTTCGTATTTTAGGCAAACCCCGATGCGTGTGAAAACCACGTGGTGTAAATAACGCATTTTCATTGGATGTTGTTTTTCTTTAGCAAGAACTTTAGTCACGTGTCTAAATAAAAGCATTTCTTTTTCATTTTAAATTATTTCATCACGTATTTTTCTCAAATAATTATTATAACTTAATTATATACTGATATTCGTTCATGTTAAAAAAAAAGACAATTCTCGCGAGACTTATTCACGCGAGATTAGGCCAAACAAAATGATCTTGTGGTTCCAGTAACCGGACCGACCCTGTATTTCCGCACCTTACCTAGAACATTTTATTGCAAAATTGGAGTATCCTATAGTGTGTATATATCTGACATACAGTTAAATTTTAATAAAATACTAATTAAAAAAAAAAATGTTTTTCCTATTTTTTTCAGCATGTTACCAGAACCTCAAGACCATTTTGTTTTGGCCTTATGACGTCAAACACACAGGCCAATTTTTTGCCCATGAAAATTTTATCTTAAGCTATGTTCTCACCGCCGATCAGATCAACTCGATCACATTAATTCCCCGATGAAGCCCGACCAAGCTGGATTAAATGCAAATTCACGACTCCTACACGACCTCAAGTCGACCATGTTTACGACTTCTTCTCGACGACAACCCGACCAACATCCCGACTTCTTCTCGATCACCTGGGATGTACTATAACGTATCGTATGTTCCAGCGATCACCCAGACCTATACGCGAGTCATACACGATCTCAACTAGACTAACTGGACCTCTGCTCAATCGTTGCCAGATTTCCACTCGACCAGATCGGATAATGCTCGAGTAGAAGTCGAGATGATCGTGTACAGATCGGGTAAGAGATGTATAACCGATGTATACCCGACCAAACTAGATCGTTACACGATTTATTCTCGATCAACTAGATCTTCTACTCGATCACTATACGATCGCTTCTCGACGTCTTATCTACTCGATCGCTACTCGAATTTTTTGACATGTCAAAAAAATTCGGGTATAGGAAGCCCGAGCCATGCCGATCGGTCTGCATGCGTGATCGGGGGTGGTCGGAGCGGTCTACCCCCGATCACGCATGCAGACCGAGCTAGACTTGTACCCGATCGCTTGATCGTGCTTGATCGAGTTGATCTGATCGGCGGTGAGAACACAGCATTATGTATACCATATCACACGCCGGCCTCGAGAGGCCGGCGTGTAATAAAATGTTCCTTTGTCTTTGCTTAACTTTTCAGGCTTTTATCCATGGACTTCAGTGGAGCTCCTTATTAGTAATTAAGTCAAAGCAATGCAATTCCATATTTAAAAAATCAAGTAGTATAAAGGTTACAAAAAATGAAATTTCAATTTACAAACATCGCATTTTATTTCACAGGTTTCGAGTGAGATGGTAACGCTGTTATCGACTATATTCCTATATTTTATCGATCCCGTTGAAGTGTCTAGATTCTGGCTAATGTGCCCAGTATGTATTATAGCAACCATTGTGTGGTCACTCTTGATGATCCTTCCCGATATAAAAGTAACCACAGTGGATGATGTGCACAAGAAAGGTGAGTATATTATCGTGTTTATTCTCACTACAAATGCCTGTCCCCTGTTGTTATTGTATCTTGTGGTTATCTTGAGCTATGTTTGCTTTTTGTTTTTTTTTGTTCTTTTGTTTGCTTGTTTTGTTTGTTTTTTTGTTGTTGTTTTTTCTTCTTTTTGTTTGTTTGTTTTTGTTTCTGTTTTTTTTGTTTTTGTTTTTTTGATGTTGTTGTTTTTGTTTGTTTGTTTGTTGTTTTTTCATCTTTTTTTCTCTTGGTTTTTTCATCTTTTTGTTAGGGGGTCGGGCAAGGGATGCTGATGTTTTTTGGGTTTTATGCTTTTGTTTTAAATAAATACAAACGTATGCTTAGCATTTCTTTTATTTCCGGATAGATCTTTTTTTTTCAATAGTCAAATTCATGTGCAGGTAATTATTATTATTTTGATTTGTTCTTACATGACTCATACATAGAGATTTGATTTATGTTTAGGTTGTTTTCATGTCAATTAATGATAATGCTATATTATACCATGCTCTCTAGCACCGGTTGTCGTTAAATGTAGAATGAATGGATTCAAATGAGAAATCTGATAAGCTTTTGATAGGTTTCTTTCATTAACGTATCAGCGTGTTTCGTGTTTTTATTTCAATAGGTTGCTTATATGTATTAGAATTTTAAAAGCAAAATTAGATAACCAAGTCATTTCTTCATTTTTGTTTCTATTTTTAGATCACTGTTGGGTAAGAACTACCGTTGATACAATAATGAGGCGACATCTTGTTCGGATTGCTTTGTCTTCAGTGGTACATGTGACGGTTTTAAGACTTTCATGCTTTGGATAATGATTTATTATGGAATTACCTTGGCATACATGTATTTTGTAAAGTTAATGTTAAATATATCATGCGAAAACTATTTTTGGAACGGCGTCAAGAATTCCTCCAAAAGTTCAAAAAGAGATACTTATATGCATGGGGAGAAATAACTACACAGAAAAAGTGCAGTTTCGAGTTTCTTTGTCCATGTTCATGTGCTAGGAATGTTTAATATTGCACAGCTTATGCCACATTGCTTAGCATTTAGCAGTGTTCAATCATTTTAGGTTAAATGGATCCGATCGCTTTGGTGGATCAGACAAATGTAATGGCACTCGCAGACGAAATATGGGACAATTATTTACAGATGTCGCAAAATGTTAATAACATATTTTTTTTCTATGAGCATATTCGCTTGTAAAAATATGACGCTCAAATGAAATAAGCTTCTGTGAATATATAACCGCACACTAGTCAAAGCTAGACAAAGTAGTAAATCATTTCCAGAGCAACTGACATATAGCGCTAAAACTATGGTGTTCCGTTCGCACCAGTTATCACTTCGCCCTTTTAAGAACGCCAAGATACGACAATGCGAATTTTATTTCGCATCTTCTCCCTTCAGGAATAGCATTACAAACACGAAAATTGGGTGATAAGAAAATCGACCTAAGATTTTTATTAGTTATACAGTTAAAATTGGCAGGATCTAGGAACCTTACAAAACATATTAGCTGGAGAAGTTTAGTTACCGAAAAGTTCCCACGGGTTTGGCCAGATGAAACAAAAAGGGATTTAATTTGGTGCATAGGCATATTTCATGACATATCTTAACAGGAGCACAGTTCAGTTTTATCAAAATATCATGAAAATGAAACATAACATAATAACAAAAAGTCCAGCGTTATAAACAAAACGATTTATTGATGTATAAATAATTCTGTAAATGTCGTAATAATGGTTTTAAGGAAAATAAAACAATATCGTAGCAATGCTGAAAATTATCATGAAATCAGAATACGTTTAAAAAAGGAACATAAGAAACAATATTGTAACAATGCTGAAAATTATCATAAAATCATGTACATTTAATCATCTGAGAAAGACATAGTAATATGTCCCAAATTTCTGACATGATGTGATGTGATTGTCTTACTAAAAACTGTTGTCTTTTTGCTATTAGTTATAAAGATTATTGACAGATATATGGCCGTATATATTAAACGGTTGTTCGAGGGTTATATTGCAAACAACCGTTTACATATACGGTCATATAAACTGTCAGAAACCTTTATATACAGCAAACCGCTTTTTCAGAGAGGAAAAAGTGAGATTTCTTTTACAGCAGTCGTGTTTATAAAACTTTTTGAACGTCACGATTATCCAAAGAAAAGCGATGTTACAAACGTTCAGTATTATAAAATACCATATACATGTGAATCTACTGAAAACAATTATTTGTATACCTACGAAAAAATCACTTAAAGCAACAATACGTATAATAAGTAATGAGTTTCATGAATAATTTGTACAACATTATTGTTCAAACTTGTATTATTTCAATACAAAATGTGATGTGTCGCGTATAATTAAATAAAAGGGCGATAATTCTAATACATAAAAACTTATGTAAGATCAATTTTTTATCACATTAACAATAATAACAATAAATACCAACATTTTGTTTTGTATACGAAGGCCAATGTCCATAAATCAAATGCAATATCAGTAATATTCACTGTTCTAGTGAATTGCACCCTATTACATAATGGAAGTAATGCTTTTACATAGTAAAACGGCACAATTCGTTTAACTGTTGTGAGAATAAACTTACATATATTTTACAATTTTTGTTTGTAGACATTTAAGCATAGACAACATCCAATGTATTACTCAATAAATTTACCCAGGTATAAATCTCTTGCCTGCGAATACTTCTACCACTGTTGCCTGCTGCTCAAGACAATAGGTACATAGTCTATCAATTCTGGGTATCCCAATTCAGAATATAATTACCTCCCTTTAAGTGTCACTAAAGAATTATTTAAGTTTGGAAATAAACTTTTTTTTATCGAAAAAAGTCTTATCTGCGACCTTTAGATATTAAAGAATTGAAATATTTGCATATTCTTTTTATTACACTGCTTTCGGTGTCACATTCCTTGGCACATTCAACAAGGGAATGGATGTAAATTTCTAGTTTCTAGATAATTTTGCTCGTACAAGTAAAACAATAAATCCAAGTATTCGGAATCCGACCAGCATCACGCATAGAAGTATAATGTCCAGCTGCTTATTATCCTGTAAAAAAAGAAGAATACAAGTAAAAAATTGCTGGGAAATGCAGCAATGTGATTGTCACGGCGAAAAAAAGAAAAAATACAAAAACAAACAGTTAAGTATAATGTTAAGGTATCTCCAAATAGCATTGAGTTTAATTGACAGGTTAACTTGTTAAGAAGGTTTTTAAGTATTGTAATGTAACTTGTTACAAGAGCCATGCATATGTAGTAGAGCAGAATAATTTATCATTCTTGTGTACATACTTCTTGAGTGAGATCTATCCACATATGAAGTTTCATGTTGATATCTCAAAGGCTTTTGTAGTTATGCTCTGGACGAAATTAAGTATGAAAAGTAACAAAAGGCAATACCTGAAAAATAATGCACGGTAGGTGTGTGCCGCACTCCTCCTCAATGAGATTTATTCACCTATGAAGTTTCACGTTAATACCTCTAACACTGTTTGAGATAAGCTCCGGACAAAAAGTTTGAAAAATAACAAAGAGCAATAACTCAAAAATTATAAAGGGTATCATTCTTGCGCACAACATTCCTCCTCAATAAGATCAATCCACCAATGAAGTTTCATGTTGACATCTCAAAGACCTTTTGAGTTGTGCTCCACTCAGGTGAAAAATTAAGTATGAAAAAGTACAAAGGGCAATTACTCAAAAACTATGAAGGATAGAGTCATCACTCTTTTGCACTGCACACCTCCTGAGTGAGATCTATCTACCTATGAAGTTTCATGTTGATATTTCAATGGCTTTTGTAGTGATAAAGTTGTAACCTCTAACAATTTTTGAAATAAGCTCCGGACAAAAAGTATGAAAAATAACAAATGTCAATAACTCAAAAATTATTATAGGTAAAGTTATCATTTTTGTGCACAACATTCCTCCTTAATAAGATCTATACACCTATGAAGTTTCATGTTGACATTTCACAAGCTTTTTTAGAAATATGCTCCACTCAGGTGAAAAACTTTATGAAAAAAAAACAAAGGGCAATAACTCAAAAAATATGAAGGGTAGAGTTATCACCTCCTGAGTAAGATCTATCCACCTATGATGGTTCTCAAAAGCCTTTGTAGTTATACTCTGGGACAAAATTAAGTATGAAAAATAACAAAGGGCAATAAACTGAAAAACAATGCACGGTAGGTTATCATTCTTGCGTGCTGCAATCCTCCTCAATGAGATTCTATCCACCTATGAAGTTTCAAGTTATTCCCTCTAACACTTTTGAGAATAAGCTCTGGACAAAAAGTATGAAAAATAACAAATGTCAATAACTCAAAAATTATAAAGGGTAGAGTTAACATTCTTGTGCACAACATTCCTCGTTAATAAGATATATCCACCTATGAAGTTTCATATTGACATTTCAAAAGCTTTTTTAGAGATATGCTCCACTCAGGTGAAAAATTTAGTATGAAAAATAAAAAAGGGCAATAACTCAAAAATTATGAAGGGTAGAGTTATCACCCTTATGCAGTGAACACCTCCTGAGTGAGAAATCATCTATATATGAAGTTTCATGTTGATATATCAAAGGCATTTGTAGTTATACTCTGGACAAAAATTTAGTATGAAAAATAACAAAGGGCAATAACTGAAAAATAATGCACGCTCGGTTATCACTCTTGTGTGCAGCACTCCTCCTCAATGAGGTCTATCCACCTATGAAGTTTCAAGGTGTTACCTCTAACACTTTTTGAGATGTGCTCCACTCAGGTGAAAAATTTAGTATGAAAAATAACAAAGGGAAATAACTCAAAAAATATGAAGGGTAGAGTTATCACCTCGTGAGTAAGATCTACCTCTAACACTTTTTGAGATATGCTCCGGACAAAAAGTATGAAAAATAACAAAATGTCAATAACTAAAAAATTACAATCGGTACAGTTATCATTTTTCGCACAACATTCCTCCTCAATAACATCAATCCACCAATGAAGTTCATGTTGACATCTCAAAGATTTTTTTTAGTTATGCTCCACTCAGATGAAAAATAAAGTATGCAAAATTACAAAGCCGGCAATTACTCAAAAACTATGAAGGGGTAGAGTTAATCACTTTTTTTGCACTGCACACCCCTGAGTGAGATGGCTTTTTGAAGTTATGCTCTGGACAAAAATTAAGTTTGAAAGATAACAAAGGGCAATAACTGAAAAATTATGTAGGGTAGAATTATCATTGTTGTGCACTGCACTTCTCCTATGATTTATCCACCTATGAAGCTTCAAGTTGATACCTCAAATACTTTTTAAGATATGGTCCGGACTAAAATGAGGACGGAAGGACAGACTGACGGAAGGACAGGCGGACGGACGGAGACTAATTTTATATCCCCAACCATCTTTTCGACGGGGAATAATTAAACATTTTCCAGCTTATAGCTAAAGGAAACTCAGAATTTTGCTCACAATAATGAGACATGAATTCTGAATGAAGTTCAGAAGACTTTGAGTAAAAGACTGATTTACGGACCAAATTAAGTTATTGTACAACCTGGTATGGTAAATGCTTACTGTGAAACGCATATGGAAAACCAAGTCTCATTTTAGGGAAAAAATGTTTTATTGCGCAAGAAAATGAAATTATTCAAAAAAAGACAACAAGAAAAGCATTGATGCAAAGCATCAAAGGGCGACGCCAAAAGAATTTGACCTAAATACTTAACAAAAGATGTGTACTTTATAGCTGTACCATTTCATGTGACCTGGAGGCTAGGCCCAGTTTAAGTTGAAACTTAAAACCAAAAAGAATAGACAACTGTCTTGCCAAGATGCAAAGACAATTTATAGTCAATTAACCAATCTTAAGATTTATTTTACCAGATACAAGGATACCTGAGTCATCATCATATAATCACATGCACGAGTATCGAACCTGGGAAGAAAATCTAATCATATTTTTTCTTCCCAGGTCTGATACTTGTACTTGTGCATATAATAAAGCTTATTGCTTAGGGTTGCAGACATGTCATTGACATATATTAGACATAAAAGAGGACCTAAAATGAACATCAGGGGGACACCATAGGTACTCAGAGCAGGAGTAGAAGGAGTATGTAACCAGCCACATCAACCAGCTGCTATCAGAGATAAAACTTGAACCATGTAAGAATGTCATTACATATGGCAGATGCTTGAAGTTCCATGAAGAAGAAGAAAAAGAACTTCTTCATGTGCAGTATAGTGTGATCAACTGTATCAAATGCTTTTGTAGATCTAACAGTATCATGCAATACTGCCTTTGTCCATTTCAAATTAAATGCACTTTATTAAATGAATAAAACATGTGCCAGTCGCAAAACCACTTCTAAACCCTGACTGAAACTGCCTGACCATGACTCGAACACATGACTTTCAGAAGACCAACTGAGCTATCCGGCCGGCTACACATTTTCTCTTAAATAATGAAACAGTTCTAAACCACAACATATTTCTCCACTATATTGATTAATGTCCTTGAATTTCTGATGTTTACAGAGCATAGTTAATTAAACTCATGGTTATATGCAGTCACAGGATGAGAAAAACTTTCAGCTTCACCATAACTCAAACCTGTGACCCACAGAATAATGTACCGCGGCTGAAGCGATTGAGCTATCTGGCCACTTACACATTTTCTCCCCTAAATAGTGAACAGTTCTAAACCAATTGACAGATATTTAGATTTTTAAATTAACAGATAAATAATTCTTAATTAATAAATTAGAAAAAAAACCCTTACATACTCATATAGTCTTAATTAAGATAACAATTTATATACCATTGTATAATTATTTTTACTAAAAAGGGCTTAGACAGTTATTGGTTGTGCCATTATAACAGGTCAATTTGAAAGTGAACATAACTGTGCTAATTCATGTACAATATCTATTTTTTGTACAGATAAAAACTAACCTTTTTTCTATGATAAGAAATTTTATGAAGACTGATTTGTATTTTGCATCAAGGGCACCGGGCGAAAACATGAAAATTATGCAACCAACGAACCACTTCGTGGTAGATTGTATTTTCATGTTTTCATCTGGCGCCTGGTTACTTTTTGTACTTTGTTGGTTTTCATGTGGCACATTAAATCACCCACTATAAAATTTAGTGTACAAATTTATTCAAGGGCAAGTAACAATCTACTCTATGAAAAGTATGTTGTCAGGTTGACTCAGGAGACCTGGAGATTGAGACCGGTGTCCCTCCATTACAAATAGATAAGGCAGAAGCTGTCCATTTCAAACTATGCACATGTTAGAAAAAAAATAGAATGTAACTATTCAGAATATGATTTGTTTTGAGACTTTATCAATTATATTGCTGGATCCAAGATTCAGGACATTTTCAATCAATACATGTATTATCATTTATAACTTTAAATGAAAGTCTCATCCCTTTAATAATAATGACATAACTGTAACTCTTTAAATTCAGAAATATTATAAATCTCATCATATCAATATACTAAGATATACATGTATGCACATAACATTAATAATTCCCAGTTTCTATTAAATAAATATGAAATCCTACCATTAACATTGGTACTAATGGATGGAATTCAAAATCTAGTAGAAAGAAAACTATAATATATAAACTCTGTTATAGATACTATTATTAGCCAGCTAACACTGGGTATAAACATTTTTAACCTGTAGACTTATCAGATCATGTATTATCATTTATAAATTTAAATGCAAGTCTCATCCATCATAACTGTAAGTCTTTAAATACAGAAATACACATTATATCCATATACTATGATACACTTGTATGAACATTACATAAATAATTCTCAGGTTCCATTAAAAATAAATATATAACATCCTATTAACATTGGTGTTTGGGGGGAATTCATAATCTTGTAGAAAGAAAACTAAAATGTACATGATATTGTATAGTATAAAAGTAAAAAAAATCTCAATAAAAATCATATAATAAAGACAGGGCCTTTTTTCACAGTTTGGGGAAGCAGCCCAGCCCTTAATTTTGGGGAAAAATTACACAGTATATTTGCAAAAGGGGAAGAAAAAACTTGATGTAAATTCAATTTTTGGGGAAAACTGCATGATTTTAAAGAAATTTTCTTTGGGGAAGCAGCCCTATACCGGCCCCTGTTATAGAAGGTAAAAAGGCCCTGAAAGATTAAGTTGTGTGAGTTTCTAAACATTAAATGCATATCTCTTACAGTAACAAATACTGTCCCTCATTAGACTTTACTATAAAACTAACTGTAACTATATATATCAAGTGTTTAAAATGAGCACCCATATGTATAGCTTAAATATTATTATCTACCTTTTCATTTTTACCAAAGGTTATTTTATGAGCAATTTACATACAAACACATAGAAAATAATAATTTCACATATTGATTAGAATATTCCTCTAGCAGAATACCTATAGTATATGTGCTAACTGAACAAACTAGAAAAATCTGGTCTAATTAAGGTATATAAAGCCAGTAAAAAAATATATATCAATATTCACTCATCATGGCCTTTATGCTTTTGATTACCTTACAACTGGTAAATTTTATTAAACAAAAATAGTAAGTAATACCTAACTTGTAGGGATTAAACGATGATCAAGTATAATCGATAATTGATCGTTTATAGGACCGATTAGCGATGATCGAATACAAAGTTCAATAATCGATCATCGGTTATTTATCTTCTTGCTCTTACTTAAGTGACTCGCTGTATTATAACAACACTTTAAATTAAAGCCAGCTTTGGTGTACCCAATAACTTTCATTAAAATGAATGAGAAAGCATACTGGTGACCATGAGATTAATAGTTGACAGTGAGGCATTCTGTAGTTTAAAGACATACTATGCTCAAATTTAAAATTAGAAAATGTCTACACAGTCTATTTGTAAATATGAAATAAACATGTTTTGACTTCAAACAAAGAAGATATCTATAAAATTATTCTACACACTGAAGATGGTAACAATATCAATATATAGTGTCATTAAAAAAACCTGGAATTTTTGTTAATGACCAACTTCTCTTGTTCTCATACATAGCTTATTCATTCCTTTATTGGAATTGAGACATAATAATTTCATAGATATAATGAATTTATTTGATTAAAATATTTTACTCAAGGATGAACATAATTAAGCATGAGTAACTAGTTTATTTTAATCTTAAGTGGTAGTTACACAATATATAGATTATTAATGGAATTATTATAAATATTAAAGCATGATATGTGCATTGTACATATTTACTTTGTTATCGTAAATGTTTCGATTATATAATAGATGATTGGTCGATTATTTTCAATGATCGATTATGATTTTTTTTCCGATTAAGAAACCCTATAGCCCGGGGTTCTATGATATCAAGGTACTTAACATTTATCGGAAAATATTTAAATATAAATATCATAAATGAATGTGATTTTTCTTCCATCTTATAAATGAACCTTTTCCAGAACTGTTTCTCAAAAAATTATTTCAAAAGAACCAATAAAAATGACAGTATTTAGAATATTTTCAATGCCTGCCATTTTGGGTCATTTCAGAGGAGGTTACTACGGTATCAAGGTAATCCCCAAAAAAAGCAAGTATGGAAGGATTGATGGGTCAAAACTTTCAGGTTAAGTTGTGAAAAACTTCCATCAGTTAACTTGCTATAAAATTAAAACTTTATGAACAGACTATATGTCAGTATATGTGTTTATAACATATTTTAATTGACTGTGTAAAAACCATTAAGGAAAATGGTAGTCAAATATGAAGATTTTATAAAATAGTTTTCTTGCCACAAATACATTCATTATTCACCAAATTAAATTTATTGGCAGATGAAAATGAATCTAGTGTGCAAGTTTTACAAATATTAGCATCATCGTGTGTTGCTTTTACTAGCAGTCACAGAAAATTTAAATACCTTGATATCATAGAACCCTTGATATCATAGGAACCAAGTATAATACCTAAGATAGACAGAAAAGAACAAATAATTTAGTAAACATGAGTTACTTCCCCTTAAAATAGAGAAAACCTAAAAAAAACCCAGAAGAACACCCCAAACATCAAAATTAAGAAATGTTGCAGGCTCAGTTTTATTAAGCCATGCAAATTCATGGTAAAGTATTCATAAAAAAAATAGATGACCATGTGACAGCAGTTTTTGCAGAAAATCGGATAGCTTTCAACATCCGGATACTGGTACACCTTGTAAAAACAACCATTCTGTGCAACAGATAAACGTAATATATAAAATTAATAGGATAATCGTTTATAACAGTCCATTACCTATCCTTATACTAATTGGCAGGTGAAATTTCTTCTTGTAGGAAAATTTTGAAAATATATAAACGAATGGATATGGATACGGCATCAATGTAGACCACAACGATATTCGAAATCCGGGTTTTAGTATTCAAACAAATACAGTGTGTCGAAAGGATGTGCGGAATTGTGTAAATATATCACGCTGATATTTCGCGTGTTGATAAAAATACTGTTTAGATTCTACAAATGTATATGATTTGAAAGGAAAATGTTTCTATATTACTTTTCACGGAAATGGGCTGTACAATGATTGCGTATTTAAAGCCAATAAAATGTCGGCTGTAGAAATCGAAAGGAATTTTGTCACGTGACTTTTGCCCATGCTACCGAAAACTACCCATCACAATATCACGGCGTTGAGACGCCGTGAAATAATCATCTTTAAAATAATCGACGGTATTCGGCAAGGGGCGTGATTGACTCCCTTATCATTTATACTACAAGAATGATGTTTTGAATTTAATGCTTATAATTGAGATACACTTTACAGACAGGCTAGTTTTTGAAGACGCTTATATTATTCTCTTTATTGATGCCATTCAGTAAATATTCAACTTTTGATAACAAGTGGAAAAGGACATACGCGCTAAACCATTAATATAGATGACATATTAGTTTTTGTGGCATCAAATAATTGGACAATATTGCAGGATAAATAAAAAAACAAGGATTATGTGAAATACATGTATGTATATGTAAAGAATAACGAGCTTATACTAGTATATTTACCTTGTCGTAGTTGTAATAGTCGATCACAGATTGACCATCGCTAAACAAACACTGGTCACTTCCGGCAGGTGCGTCGCAATCTATAAAATAATATATTTACAAACAATCTACATGTTTAAAATGAGAACAAATATCAATAAGGCAAAGCAACATACACAGAACGCAGCCCCCGATATCGTAAAACCACAGCGGCAAGGCACCAAGTAGAGCCGAGAATCAAAATCGAGAGGGAGCAAGATGTATATCGGCATTATCATTTCATGAATATAGTAGCTTTAGCGGGATTTGAACTCAATATAATAAAAGGTTGTATTACCTATAGATTCAATATTTTCCCACTGATTCAGAGTGATAAGCTCGCCGGCATATTTGAACCACGATAAATATTCCAGCCAAACAAAATACACTGGGAAGGAGCTGGAATAGAAAATTACCATAAAAATGTTGAAGAAACTTTAATCTTTGTGTCTGTAATAAAAACATCAAAATACTCTCTTTTATATTGTGTATATAAATAGAATTTGGTATGATTTTCGTCAAAATATGAAATAATTATTCTAACAAATTCAAGCAGCCGCGTAAATTTTTGAAGAATGAACGCTATTTGATAAAATGAAATTTGCTTACTCGGCGTTCATGAACAGTCCGCCAAACATCATGAAACAAATGACAGCCGGTGCTGCTATCCCAATGGCAACTTCTGCACTCGGTGACCCTGCTGATATCAGGTAACCTGCACAACGAGGAGCAGATGAGTTAGAGAATAGAAGTAATATAATGATGAACGTTCAATAATGAAAATATAGGAACATTTTAAGAAATGCTACTTTAATTTTGCATACGTTTGATCAACGGAGAAAAATTAAACTAACTACTACACATTATAAATTCTACAAAAAAAAATTCATTATATCTGCCTCGATATAATCATCATCATCATCATCATCATCATTATCGTTATTATTATTATTATTATTATTGGAATTAGTCAGTCATCAGAACAATGCATGGGGTTGTAATCTAACTGATTTATCAAAAACTCTTTTAAATCTAATGATCTTTAATCGATTAATCTAACAAGAAAATCTAAATCAGTCGGAATGACATATGTCACACGTTAACAACGGTCGATTGAAATTATGGCGAATGTGGTCTAAATGTTCTGTCAAAAACCGCGACCAGGAAGGAATCTTGTACTTTTGTGGGGGAGGAAGGGCGGCGGGAGACGATTTGCCACATTAGGTCCTAGGTGCATTGTACTAAATACTCTTGAAATTTGATATTCCATAATTTGATATTGCGTTTCAATAGATCAGTAAAATGCATGTTAATCATGCAGTTTTTATAATGCTTACGTACATGTAATTACAATCAAAGGAGATGTGAATAACGATTATCAGGTTATCACGTAAATTATAAACATGTTTTAATTGATCGATATGTGAATACTTGAATGAATGCATTGAAAAGAAAACTGAATGAATGAATGAATGAATGAATGAATGAATGAATGAATGAATGAATGAATGAATGAACGAACGAACTAATAAATGAATGAACGAAAGAACGAACTAATGAATGAACGAATGAATGAATGAACGAATGAACAAATGAACGAATGAATGAACGAAATGAATGAATGAATTAACATAATATTTAGTCATACCAAATGACACAGAGACGTTGGCCACTATCGTCTGTATACCAGTAAATATCAGGAACGCTTCAAATGTTGAATACAATCCTGAAATAAATAATTACAGTGGTTTGATATTATATGCATGTTTAAAGCTGCAAACCTGCAAATGAGCCAAACTATTTCAAGAAATCAAACTTGAAAAAAATGTACTAAGATTTTAAGAAAAGTAAAACAATTAAAGAGTTTAGTAATAATTTATATGTTATTTGTGATTAATAAACAATTATGCAGTATTATCACCACATTTACACTGCGTGACTTACGCAATAGGTTTACCATTTTCTTATATACATTAGGCATATTCAGTTGGAATTTCCTAGATTTCAATAAATTTATGCCATAGATCTATCTAACAAAAAGACGAGCTTAGTATATCTTTAAATGACAGTATCGTAATAGTATTTATCTTAAATATAATATATACAATATAATGCCGAACTTAGGGTACTCACCTATCATATAATAAGCAATGGAACAAAAAGCTATTGGCATAATTAGGTGTGATGGAAGCTGAAAAGAAAAAATGTAAAAACATATTTTCAATTCTAAGATGCACACCATTCAAGAAATCGTCTGGTAATATTTCATAATTTTTCTCAATTGTAAGAAAAGTGAAATGAAGGTAATATTGGTCTTTTGTAAAAAAAGTAATTATTGTACTTATGTAAAAATATTTGAAGCTTTGGAAAAATAACAGAGACATAAGTTTATTTGATGCTCGTCGTTGTTTTATTTGCCGCCTTATTTCCCGTAATGTCAATTAAAATGGTCAAACTAAACCATCCTGTATCTAAATCAAAAGGTATCATTAAAATTTCCTACTTAAAGCCTTTTGATAAATTCAGAAAAAGAAGGCCAAGATTGACAATTTTGACTTTAAGACATGATGTTTATAATTCAGGCGAGCTAAAAATAAAAAATCAACGCAAACAATATTGCATTTACACTTCATCTACATACCTCCACAAGCATTTTAGATATATAATAAACGTCTATTCTGTATAGATCTACCGAGTATTCCCGAACAAATATCGGAACTTCCGCCGGAAACGTCTGCAATAAATGAACAAATGGGATATCAGTAAACAGATGAAAGTAAATAAGAAACTTGCATCTATGAATAATAATGATAACGAGTGTCTATAGTACAGCATCGTCAATCGACAAACATTTTAAATACAAAGCCATATAATTTTCGCACTTTTGAAGCGAAAGCAATATTAGATATAAAATTAAACAAGAAAAATCATAAAAGAAGGCGAATGTTTAAGTTATAATAAATAGTCAAACAATTAACCCTAATTAATGCGTGCTGGCAGCAACTGTGTGCTTTTTACCAATGTGACTCGTTTAGCTCAAGATCAGCCGACACATTCGTGTCGTCTGTTCATGGTTTGCATTATTCGCTATTAACTAAGTTCATATTTTGAAAGTTTCCCTGAAAATGATGCATAGCTGTCTTCAATTTGAAAAACAGTTTCTGTACAAGTCCATTCAAATTATTTACTCTGGTCAGGATTAAATTTAGCATTGTACTGGTACAAACTTACATTTAGAACAGCATACATTGACGTCACTGAGAAGTTTAACATCATCAGAAACAAGGCTCCATTGATGTCCATCACACCAACTTGATCATTGTCACGACGTAGAAACAACAATCCATGCAGTAAAGCCATCCCCTGTTTCACATTTGTAAACAAATTCATACCAAAAACGAACAAACCGAATCAAAACAGATTGCGGCTTTACAAAATATAAGTAACCAGTCGTTTGGAATTCCTTAAGTAAGATTATGACATTACTTTCTCGATACCTTTGAAATCGGACTGCAAATTTTCATACAATTCATACAATCATGTAAACAGATCCTTATAGCCGGGTAATCTGGCGTTTTGGTGAATAATTATAATGATAAATACTTCTTTGTGGATTGATTAGAATATCATTTTATAGTATATTAGTGTTGACCAATTTTGCAGTTATCTAGTGTAATACTCAATATGGTACTTACGAGTGTTTCTCCAATACTGATAGACAACATCAAAGTATCTCTGAACGTTGTTTTAGCTGTCCGAGACAACATTGTTCCCATCTGTACAGGCCATGATGCCTTGAATCTAAAAATACAGTAAACTCCGCTTATAACGATTTCGCTTATTTCGATATACCGCTTAAAACGATGCTTAACGCTAAAGGTGACATGTCTACCTACTGTTTAGAGGACCACAACTTGTCGACACAGCAGTTTATGTCAGAAATCAGCTATCATGGTAGGTATTGGTTACTATGGCAATGGATTTTTACAGAAATATACCAGCTAGATAAAGTTGAAAAAGTTTTATCACTTATTGCTTTCATATTGAACAAATCTATTCCTAATTATTTTTAGAAAACTAGCTGTAGTATATTAAAACTTGTACATTTTAGTAATTACACAAAAAGATAAGACAAAATGATTTTTTAAAAAATTCCAACATACCTGTCTTCTTTCAAAATACTATCCTGCAACAAAATTTCACTTATTTTATAGTTACCACAAACAGCTAAAAATTTGGTTTGTTTAAACATGTTAATATTAAATAACTGGATAAAAATCTTAATCATCAGACAATACTTGTTCATCTCCACATCGATCGAATGATGTAGTTTTGAAATATAACCTTGACCAAATGACCTTGATTAGCTAGGTCAAGCATTTAAAGTTTATTTATCATCATGAATAACAACAATTCATACACTTTTCATATAATAGAAAATATTTGTCACCGCATCGATCGAAGAACGGGGATTTGAAATATGACCTTGACTCAATGACCTTGACCAGCAAAGGTCAAGTTTTCAAAGTTTACAATACTGCATGTTTACTACGTAGTTATACGAGTAGTTATCTATACAGATTTGGGACGGTACTATTTTTGCCTTTTCCGATCACACATTTTTTTTAACTTTAACAATTAACGGGAATAAAATAAAAACAGAAATAAATATTTTTTCAATGACAGAAGTACCTTTATTTGCAAATGGTCTGTTTCGACTGTGGTGGCATCGGATATATTTTTGATAGTCTTGGAGTAAGTCGACGAGTCAAATTTGTCGCATATATTCTGTAAATAAACCAAACAAAAATGTATCTTAATAATGAAAAACTATGTGTTAATTTAACGAAAAGGGATCTTAAACAAAACAGGATCTTAATTAAACGAAAAAGGATCTTAATAAAACGTAAATGACTATGAATCAAACAAAACTTGATATTAATCATACGACCAAACAAAATTGATCTTAATCAAACAAACATTGACCCCTATCAAACGAAAACGAATCTTCATATGCCAATCATAAAATGGATCTTAATCAAAATAAAAATAGATCTTAATAAAACTATAAAGGATTTTGATCAAACTAGATCTTAATCAGACGAACAGTGAGCCTATTGAAACGAAAATAGATCTTTATCAAACTTAAATGAATCTCAATAACAAAAATGGATCTTAATCGGATAGGAATAGGAAGACCCTTTACATGTGTTGACAACAAAGTATAAAGTTATAACATAACAAATTGAAAAAACAAGAAATACATTGTTTGATTCATTCATTTTACGAGCGTTTATTTAGACGCAATTTCCTTTTGCAACGGCTTGAGGCTTATTTAAGCGTTAACACTTAATGATTCATCATGTCGATAGAACCAGATAATGTATTAACAGACAAATGTACTTATTTAAGCTTAGAAATGATTTTTATATTAATTATCTTGCCTCAATCTTTTCTTTACATTCGTCTTCTTTCCCGGGACGTACGGCTAGCGTCAGTACATAGAAGTCTGCCGGATTGAACGTCTTTGGGCATGGGTAACCCGCACTAAAATAACGCAGACATAATGATATTGTTAAGAAAATAAACGAAATATCCTTTAAATCCAATGGTGTTGGTTTGAATGTTGAAAATGAGTTTTAAAATATGGAGATCTCTTATCAGCGATAAAGGCACGGAACTACGCAAAAATTGCAGAACTTCGGTCATCGTATGCTGTTGCGTAGTGATATCGTATGCCGTAGCGTAGTGTTATCGTACGCGGTTGCGTAGTGATATCGTATGCGGTTGCGTTGTGATATCGTATGCGGTTGCGTAGTGATATCGTATGCGGTTGCGTAGTGATATTGGAGATGTCTTGTTGTTGGTTAAACTTGGTCAAGGATATCAAGAATTCTCGGCGAACAGTGTGGTCTGGACCAAATTTCTTGACTTTATCTAGAGCTGGTTCAGAGCAAGTACATATATAAAGATAATGTTCCTGTTAAGAGGAGTATTTTGTGTTTAGATATTTTTTCGAAGAATTGTGGGAATGATATTTAAAGATGAGCAAAATCTACTGAAGACAAATATAATACAAGAACGCGGTTTGAACCGGGTGATGCTCCCCGAGAAGGTTCTGGACACAGGAAAGTATAAAAAAAATGAACAAAGGGCAATAACTCCAAAATTAGACCAGGCTTTGTTTAGGTTCTTGAAGCGTTGCAGTTCTATCCAATTATATCTAGCTACCTACAAAGTTTCATGTTGATATCTCTAATAGTTTTAAAGTAATGTCCAGGACAAAAGTCAAAAAGTAAAAATAAACAAAGGGCAATTACTTCAAAATAAGGCAAGGCAGAGTAATGATTCTTAAGCACTGCACTTCCACCCAATGAGACCTATCTATCTACAAAGTTTCATGTTGATATCTCTTATAATTTTAGAGTAATGTCCCAGACAAAGTTCAAAGTGTCAAAATGAACAAAGGGCAATAACTACAAAGTAGGCAAGACAGTGTTACAGTTCTTGTGCACTGCAAACTTACTCAAAGAGATCTATCTACCTACAAAGTTTCATGTTGATATCTCTTATACATTAAGAAATATGTCCCGGACAAAGTTCAAAGTGTAAAAATAAACAAAGGGGGATAATTCAAAAATTAGGCATGGCAGAGTTAAGGTTCTTGTTCACTGCACACCTACTCGATGAGATCTATCTACCTACAAAGTTTCATGTTGATACCTCTTATACTTTTAGAGTTATGTCCCGGACAAAGTTCAAAGTGTAAAATAAACAAAGGGGGATAATTCAAAATTTAGACAAGGCAGAGTTACGGTTCTTGTGCACTGCACACCTACTTAATGAGATCTATCTACCTACAAAGTTTCATGTTGATATCTCTTATACTTTTAGAGTTATCACCCGGACAAAGTTCAAAGTGTAAAATAAACAAAGGGGGATAATTCAAAAATTAGGCAAAGGCAGAGTTACGGTTCTTGTGCACTGCACTTCTACTCAATGAGATCTATCTACCTACAAAGTTTCATGTTGATACCTCTTATACTTTTAGAGTTATGTCCCGGACAAATTTCAAAGTGTAAATAAAACAAAGGGGGGTAATTCAAAAAATTAGGCAAGGCAGAGTTACGGTTCTTGTGCACTGCACACCTACTCAATGAGATCTATCTACCTACAAAGTTTCATGTTGATACCTCTTATACTTTTAGAGTTATGTCCCGGACAAATTTCAAAAGTGTAAAATAAACAAAGGGGGGTAATTCAAAAATTAGGCAAGACAGAGTTACGGTTCTTGTGCACTGCACACTACTCAATGAGATCTATCTACCTACAAAGTTTCATGTTGATACCTCTTATACTTTTAGAGTTATGTCCCGGACAAAGTTCAAAGTGTAAAAATAAACAAAGGGGAATAATTCAAAAAATAGGCAAGGCAGAGTTACGGTTCTTGTGCACTGCACTTCTACTCAATGAGATCTATCTACCTACAAAATTTCATGTTGATACCTCTTGTTGTTTCAAAGTTATGTCCCGGACAAGAAAAGGGGACGGACGGACGGACGGACGGAAAGACGGACGGACGGACGGACGGACAAGGCGGCGACTATATGCTCTCCCGAAATTTTTTCGGGGAGCATAATAAACCTGTTACCTTGAGAAAAACGCCAATGCATCCTGTGCTCTCCCCATAAAAGCTACACGTCCTTCCGCCATTATTAGAATGCTGAAAAACAATTAACAAAAAAACAATTAACGAAAAATAAAGTTCCTTTACTGGTAGAGACAGTGATTTTCAACGAGTTGAGTTTTCAATTGCACAGGCGCGAAGTGCATGTTCGATAAGACTTAGGATTGAACTCCCATTTCCAAACCTTTGACGAAACTGTCAATTAACCTCAAAATTATTTTAAATGAAAGTTCAACAGCGTTTAAAATTGTTACTATTTACCCTATCTGCTTGAACCGGTTCTTGATTAAACTTACATGTATTTGCTATTTAAACCACTACGTGTATTTGTAAATGGATATAACAATGAAATTTAACAACGTATTAAAAGAAAAAAAAAATTGATGTTGAACGAAATTCGGAAATACTTTCAAATAAAGAAATAGTTAGAGACGTTGTGATGGTGCCAGCGGTCGCCACACTGGATTCCGCTTTAAACATTGATATCACTTTCGCAGTAAATGTAATTCAACGAAGTAGCTGTTAAAAACATATGGAGGATTCGTCAGAATCTTCAAAAAAATATAAATACGAGTTAAGGAAAAACTTTAGTCATGTAAACACCAATTCAATAGTGTATACAAACACGGAATCCCTAAAAATAATCCATAATGACAAAATTGAAAATGTTGCAGGCTCGGTTTGATTGAGCCCGTACATGGATGGTACTGCATTGAAAGTGCAAGTTACCGTCCACGCCCCCTCGCACCGGCTTTAGACACTATTGTACTGATAAAAATATTTATAGTGTATTTGCACTGTTTCTATTTGCATAATGTATCTCTTACAAGCTTATAGTATACAACAAAAGAAAAAAACAACACATAGAAGAAGAATTATAATTAAAGACTCGAGGAGAAAGACAAATATGACCTCAATATCTTCTTCGTTGCGGACTTCATTCTGCTATCTGCAATCCAATTGAGTCGAGCTTTAACTTTCACCACGTTGACGTTCGTGAATTGTTGAGATCTCTTGTCACATCTCTACTGCGCGATAGTATTTTTTTATTCCAGCATAATGATATTTATAACATTAAAATAGTAGATTTTTAAAAGATTTTCTTTACAATGTTAAATTAGCAACGATATTTTCTTATTACCATTATTGAGATATAAAGAGATTTAAAAGTAGTTTATATAAAGCTAAAGTAAGAGAAAAGGAATTTTAATATAATATATTAGATTGATTTTTTATGTTTATTCTCTAAAATTCATGCTATTATGATTTAATAAGTTATATTCTCTTTTTCTTTGTGTTATTGAATACATTTTATTTCTTCGACATTTCTCGTGGTCAGTAAAATTTATAAATTAAACATTTAACTATTTTCTATCTCTAAAAATGCTACAAATGGATTGAATATTCGATTCCAAGACTAGGATAATATAATAGTTAAGAAAAAAATAACCTATATAAGATGTCTTTGACTGTAGTGTCTGAGGGTATCTTGTGGTAATGCTAGATATTAGTAATTCTCCAGTTTAACGCCGTTACCGTACTCTAAGTCAGGGGGGGCGAGAAATCCGATTGTTCTACAGTCCATCGTGTTTATGAAAGTTGTCTTCCCCTGATACACTGTGAAATGAGGCGACGTACAATATAAACTGTTGTATATAAGATACAATCAAAACAAATAGCTTTTTAAATGATATAAGTTTATATTTTAGAGCATTTCAGACCTATTTAAAGCTAAATATGAACATTTGACTTAATTAGTTTATTTTCTGTTTTTATAGAAAATATAAAAAATAAGAGTGGTTGTATTGTTTACAGAACTATTGTAAACGTCTTCTGCCCTAAGATACGCTAATAGCGTTCCTGATTCACGTGCGTTTAATGAAACAGAAACAGATTACATCAGACGTTAGTCTCTTTAGGTTTTAGAAGACTGATTTTGAGATATTATAGCTCCTAAAGTTGGTAGAGGCATTATTGTAGTAAGTGTATCTTGGGTATTTTTATTTTTAAGGTATGCGGATACAAATGAAAACTTGTCCTTGACATTGATGGCCATTTAAGAATGACCATAAATGCCGCAAATTTTTTATCAAATGGATGATATAATTCTAAAGCCTTTAAGAAAGGAAATCCGAAATTGTCACTAGCAAAGTTTTGGTAAAAAATAAGAACTTTAAAATTGATATTCAACATCAAGCTAGAATGGTCGAAATATCAGATGGGACTTACTATAGCACATAATAGTATATAGGAAGTATATTAAGGAAGAAACTGAAATTTTAGGATTCTAAACAAGAGACTATATTTAGGGTTACGCGCGAACCTAACCTTATGCCTAATCTGCAAAAAAAAAAGAATAAACAGAAATAAATAAAATAAAAAGACAAAAATAAAGATATATCGATATAAGAGCTTTCATGTATTTTATCTGGCACTCTATGCAAGCATATAGAGTGGCAACTCAGATTCCTATGCGTATGTCTGAGGGGGTTTATACGTGCGCATGCGAAATATACATTAATTAGTACTCTTGGGTTTTGGTGTTCGTTTTTCTGTTATCGGTCGTCGTCTCCGTTCTTCTATTATCGGTCCTCGTCGCCTCTTGTTGTCAGTTCTTCTGTTATTGGTCGTGATCTTCGTTCTGCTGTAATCGGTTCTTTTATTGTCAGATGTTCCGATTTCTCATCTCTGTTTCTGTTATCGGTCGTTGTCTTTGTTCTTCTGTTATCGGTTCTCGTCTTCGTTCTTCTGTCATCGGTTCTCGTCGTTTTCTTGTTGTCAATTCTTCGGTTCCCGTCTCGTTATTGATGTTTGTGTCCTTTCTTCTGGAAGCAGTCCTCGTGTATGTTATTCTGTTATCAATCCTTGTCTCCGTTCTCTTGTTGTCAGTCGTCGTCTTTGTTAGCTTGTTGTCAGTTCTTTTATTATCGGTCACTGTCACTGTTCGCTTGTTGTTAGTTCTTCTGTTATCGGTCCTGTCTCTGTTCGCTTGTTATCAGTTTTGCTGTTATCGGTCTCTGTCACTGTTCGCTTGTTGTCCTTTCTTCTGGAATCAGTTCTCGTGGTTGTTATTTTGCTATCGGTCCACGTCTCTATTTTCCTGTTATCAATCGTTGTCTCCGTTCTCTTGTTGTGAGTTCTTCTGTTATCGGTCTCTGTCACTGTTCTTCTGTTATCGGTTCTGTCTCTGTTCGCTTGTTGTCAGTTTTGCTGTTATCGGTCGTCGTCTTTGTTAGCTTGTTGTCAGTTCTTCTGTTAACGGTTACTGTACTTCTGTTATCGGTCCCTGTTACTGTTCTCCTGTTATCGGGTCTGTCTCTGTTCGCTTGTTGTCAGTTTTGCTGTTATCGGGTGCCGTCTTTGTTAGCTTGTTGTCAGGTCTTCTGTTATCGGTCCCTGTCACTGTTCTTCTGTTATCGGTCCTGTCTCTGTTCGCTTGTTGTCAGTTTTGCTGTTATCGGTGCCTGTCACTGTTCTTCTGTTATCGGTCGACATCACTGTTCGCTTGTTGTCAGTTCTTCTATTATCGGTCCCTGTCACTGTTCGCTTGTTGCCAGTATTTCTGTTATCCATGTCTCTGTTCCTCTGTTCTTCGCTTGTTGTCAGTTCTTGTCTCCATTCTTCCTTTTGTTATCGGTCGTTGTCTTCGGTCTTGTACTTTCGGTACTTGTTTCCTGTTCCGTTAAGGTCTTCTCTTGTATCTATCGTTGCCGTCATTCTGTGTGATGTCCTGGTTTTGTCAGTCTTGTAGTCATTTATTCGTTCAGTGGAGTAGCGGGGGATCGAACTACGACCCCTTGATTTGAAGGCAGACAGTGTTACCACTGCACCAATAGGCCCGCTCTGAATAATAACCATTTTTTTGAAAGTCCTTTATACATTAAATACTATTTCAATGGCTAACAAAGGGTTATTACAATTATATTTTAACACCTCTACTATGTAGCCAACCCACGTGACTTTTATATATCGTCAAATAAAATACATGTATTACTCGATTTATTACAAGTAATATTTTTCTTATAGATACTTTGCTGTTACTTTAAGATATCTGGAAATTTATTGGAGGGTACCCGGAATTCTATTGTATATCGAATGATGTGATAATCTTCTCTTGTAGAATTTTCTCTAAACGTGACTGGAATTCCAAAATTTTCGAGAGCTGCCATGGTATAGCAAGCACACGTAGCAATCTCCCGGTTTCAGACATTGCATGACCAGTAGCTGCATCAGTACTAAGGGTGTAGTTCTTTAAGTACAGTACCATTGTACTTGGCAATTTATGCAAGTAACATTTTACAGTACCAGTACTAGATTTTTAGCTCTGTACTGCAGTACTAGTACTTTTTGTGAAGTAAATTAGTATCAGTACCAATTACTTTTATATATTTCATCAAAGTTTGAATAAATACAGTGTCAAAAAATAATTGCAAATATTATTGCAGTCAAAGAAATAAATATTTCATAATTTACTTTAAATGCTGAATGCCTCCAGATATGACCAAAAATATTTCAAGAAAATTAAACTTGGAAAACTAAAAAACTTTGAGAAAAGTAAACAAATTAAAGATTCAAGTGATAATTTAATATCTTATGTACAATTAATGACTGTATTTTTGTAGTATTTATCACCATATTTCTACTGCGTTACTAACGCAGTAGGGGCTATTAGTGCATGTTTTTGACCTCTTTTTTGGTAATTTATGTGGATTTTAAGTGCCGATTGTAATGTGTCAAAGTACTTTCTTTGTTCATTTAACAATATTTTAACCTTTTAAATACATTTTCAAATTTTCATGAAAATTAGGATGAATCTTGGAGGTGTGCTGCTTTAAAGTTAACATAGATAGATACTTTATTAACTTAAACTTTTACAAAGTTTTTCGTTATAACAAAATAATATATGATACAAATTTACAATCAACATGACAATGGCATACATAGGAACATTGAAATTAGTGCATAACATAGTGGGAGAAAGTAAACAACACACACACACACACACACGCACGCACGCACGCACGCACGCACGTATCATCAACACACTCACTCACACACGCATGCTACGGTAAAAAATAATATTTATCACATGGAGAAGGAGGATGGGTATGTGAATACAGTTGCAATTCAGTTTATGAATACAAAAATTATAACAAACCTAGATTTAGTAAAGTTCAATATGCAATAACATTTAAACTAGTAGATGGTAATAAATTATATGAAAAGAACTAAAACCAATTGTGACTCGCTCTAATAGAAAAAGCTTTATACAAAAATTTACCGAGATTCTTTACTATTTTAAAATTCCTAGATTGCATCAAAATTCTACAAATTTGTAACACACTTGGATGTCTGTAATAATAAGATTTTATAAAGTCTTTCTTAATTCATCGTAAAACGGGCAAATGATTACAAATGATATTCATCTTCTATATCGTTTTTGTTACAAAGTAAGCATTTTCTTTGATTGCGGTCTATTCTATTTGGCGCATATCGGCCTGTTTCAATTCTCAGTTTATGTGATGATAAACGCCCGTCTGGATGTAGCAATTCTAACTTTTTTTTAGGTAAGATGTCTATATAAGATTCAAATTCAAAACTATTTTTAATATATCCATACGATACTTCACTGGTAGATAACTTACGTTCCCATTTTTGTTTAAAAACATCAGTTACTCTTCCTTTAAACAAAATATGAAAATTTTTTTCAAGTCAACTAAACCTGGATTGTACCATACATTAGGAAAATCCGTATTTCATCTAAAAGAGATTTAACATTATAAACCCAATTATTTTTATTATTCTTAATTTCAAGTAGACAATCATATAGTTTTACTGATCAAAGATATTTTCCGTCGATACAGTTTTGCACCAAAATTTAATAAATTCTAACATATCTATTTATATATACAATTGGAAATCGAACCTAACTCTCCATAAATACTATTTGTACATGTTTGATGTTTAAACATTTAATAATTGTTACAAAATTTTAAATGAAACACGTTTCTATTTCTTTCGATTTTCCAAAGCCCCATATTTTCGCATCCGTAATTCAAGGTGGCGGCAAACAAAAGCATCAAACCAGTTGGCACATAAGAGGTTTAACGGCATAATGTTTCGTTTTATGTATTTAAAACATTCAAAGCTTTTTAATCCTTTACCTACTAATGTCGTCTGATTTAAAGTATAAGAGCCTGTGTAATTAAAAACAGTGCCTAGATAATTAAAAGTTATTTACAGTTTCTATTTAGACTACCTTTGTATGTCCATTTTTCGTTTGCATTTAACGGGCCTCGCTTTCTGAATACAACAATTTTTGTTTTATCAGTGTTGACTTCAAGCCCCCACTTATCACAATATTCATTTAGCAAATCAAGACTATGCTGTAATTCCACAGGACTTTTACCAAGTAAAACCATATCGTCAGCAAATAATAAAAGAAAAAAGTAATATCGTCAAGAGTTTAAACCACACAACGGACTATCTTGTAAGAACAGTTCTAGGGTCCTCTATAAAAAGAGAAAATAGTAGAGGCGACATTATCTCCCCTTGTTTTCAAGCCCACAGCGCATGCAAAAAAGTCTGAGTAAGAGTTACAAGCCTTTACTCATGTTTTAACATGTGAATACATACTTCTTAAAATTCGCAAAGCTTTGCCACCTATACCTAGCTTATATAATTTTAAAAATAAACCATTTAAATATACACTGTCAAAGGCACGCTTTAAATCAATAAAGCAACAATAAAGACGATTTTTATCATTTAAGATTTTTTGAACGATAGCATTAACATAACATATTTACAACTTTATAGTTTAAACATACTTTTTACAAACAATATTTACAACATATATTCATGTCATATCTAATTGTTTAGTAACCAGTCAACTGTATAAATACATTGCAAACATCTTTCATTTAAAACAGTCTTTTGTTGCCTTTCACACCTTCACACCTCTGTTCAATTTATACCAAAGTAAATAACAACTTTTTATGGTGCTAACAATATCACTTTTTTCACTTGAAATGGGATATTTTATGATAGAAGAAATTAATTAGTGGTTATTTTGCTCTTTTACTAGTAAATACAAAGTAATAAAAGATTTTAATAAGGATATTTTAGGGTAAAGAGTTATTGAGTCTGTTTATCTTAATTTAATTTTTACTTAAAGTCTTTGGTGCTTTTTATGATGAACACTATGTTTACATTTGAAGGAATATTGCAGCAAATTATCTTTAGATTTGATAACTTACTTTTTCACAAAAATAAAATATAGTTAATGTAATTTACAGCTTTATTTTATGAGAAAAATTGATGTTATTTTTAATTTTTATCAAAACCAAAAGTACTGGGTAATGCAGTAGCAGTACCACTTTTTAAGACAGTAATGCAGTACCAGTACCAGTAGTAGCAAAATTTTGTAAGAGTAATTCAGTATCAGTACCAGTACTTGCAAAATCGCTGCAGTACATACTGCAGTACCAGTAATGCAGCTCTGTGCATGACTCGATGAAAATATGGTGTTGTTATATATTGTTGTTGTTATTTTTAACTTTAACTTTAAATTTCAAATTAATTAGTCACTTATTTTAACAAGATGGTAAACATTTGTTGTTTTCTGTATTTTTGTTAAGAATTTGATAAAGTATACACTTCTAAGTTTAAGATGACTTTTTGATATTATCGATTATCCATCGTATACCTGAATGCAGTTATAATTGAATCTAAAAAATGAATTATGCAGATATTATTTTCGGTAGAAAACAACAAATACAAACAAAATAACACACAAAAAACTTACATGCAGCATACATGTGTAATGTTCACAATGTGCTGAAAAACGGCTCTTTATTAATTTCAACATTTCAGCAAGTGACAAATTTTATATAAGAATGTGACAGAAATGTTGTTGTAACCATTTAAAAATTTAGGATTTGTAAATTTTTTGACATTTCAAAATAATTTTTAAATATTTATTTTAAACCATAAATACCATAATAAGTGCAAAATGTATGAAAACAAAATGAACAACTTAAAAAAAATCATAGCTTCAAATTATGTTGAAAATTACGGAACACCTGAAGTGACCTTTTCCACACTTTCTCCCGGAATTGAATTCGTTTCTACGAGATAATAATTCCCAATTAGAAATATCATTTCGTTTTAACGAAATATAAAATCTTAATTACGAAATATTGATTCGTTATTACGAAATATTATTTCGTAAATACGAAATATAAATTCGTTACTACGAAATATTATTTAATAATAACGAAACATTAATTTGTTATCACGAAATATTTATTCAGTGGTTATATTTGTAAAGAAAAAATTTGAAACTAAGTTTATTGGTAAACAAAACATAAAAAGTGATTTTTTTTCAATCTTAGTCTTATACCTTAACGCGCTAGTAAAACAGTACTGTATATAACTGTTAATTGAGCCATTAGGCTTATAATCGTTTTATTTGGTGGCCAATCTAATTAAAATCTGATCATATTGAATAATCATTTGATTTTGACAAGAATAATTACTTACATCATAATGTATCATAGTTTTAATGACCTATTTTAGTATTTCAAGGGGCCATTTTGAATTGACCTTTTAAAGGTCAAGGTCAATTTTATTTCTTGGTATCCACCCTCATCGTCTTCAGTATACCCGTTTTAGGTTAAAACACTCAAGATATTACTTGTACTATAAAATGCCTCTAGCATTCATATTTTCTTAAAATCAGTCCTGTCTATTCGATAAAATCAATATTCTTATAAACTATTCTTTTTCTTTATTTTAACCGATTTCAAATTTGACTGTTAAATAAAGATGACAGAAAATTTAAGTACTTTACTCCTAAGTGACTTTAAATCGGAAGTTCGACATTGCGCTTTTATTAAACGGTTACATAACGACACAACATTACGAAAAGCAGGTACATGTATTTATGGTTTTGCAACGCAAATAATTACTATTAGTTTGAATTAACGTAAAATTTAAAATACGGTTTAATACCATCACGAAGAACTTGTTGGTGTTTTCCCTCAGCTGTTAGGCAAGGTAGCCATTTTTTCGGTTTGACATGGACATTGATGTGTTCCCAGGTAAGAGATGCCTTCTCAACCCCTTTATACACCACAGTGTCAGCAGGTTTCCTGAAAAAAATAACAGACCTATCAATAGGAACCAACCGTACATCAGTTGATAATAATGATAATAAGATTATCAATGCTGATAAGACTTTTAATGATTTGAAAGAATTATGATAATAATGATGTTGACGTTTGTGGTTGTGCTGGTGGTGTAGGTGATATCGACGCAGACGATGATGTTGATGATGATGTTGACGATGACGACGATGATGATGATGATGGTGATAATGATGATAATTCAGATGATGATGATGATGATGATATTGTTGTTGATGATGATAATTGTGGTGATGATGATTTTTATATTATTATTATTATTATTATTATTATTATTATTATTATTATCATCATCATCATCATCATCATCATCATCATCGTTATTATCATCATCATCATCATCATCATCATCATCATCATCATTATTGAGGGCAACAGTATTTTAAAGTTCCTATCCTAAACGGTCTCGTCATTTAGGTCCAGATAAAACGTCAACTTCATATATTTACTTTTGTTTTCATTCCTCAATTTTTTACACAAACTTTTGTTATCATTTCTCACAGATTCTCTGTCCTTCGACCGGAAACTAAAATGATTCCATAATGTGGCTGATCAATACAATGCAGGAGGCCCTCAGTACTGTGCACTATTTCTTAATTAATGTTGTTTTCATTTCTTATATGAAATCACCTTTTTTCTACAGATTTTAATTTTTTACGTTTTGCTTGAGGAAAATATCGTTTATTTATCATTTACTTAGTTTTTCAAATGCAATAAATCAAACATCTACGATTAAGAGAAATTGTATGGTTTTGTATTGCTAATCAACTTTTAAAATTATTGATATATTTAGATAGGACTTAAATGATCATCTTTTTAATTAAAAGGCATATTAAGTCTCAAAAATGCTTAACACATTATTTCTCAAAAACATTTTATATTTGTTGCTTTGATTATTGTTTTAAAAAATATACTCATTTGCCACATGGCTAATCCAGCTTTGTGTTTGGCAATTAGAACAGATGTAGTAATAACACTTTGTTTACATTCTGTTCTTTTTCTGACAAATTATTTCACATTTAGCACTACTTTCTTGAAATGAAAAGCATCTTACATGTTATTAATCAGTGAATACAATGTAAAACAATTATACCCTTCAACAGAATGAAAGTTATTCATTCATGTTCTGCAGGAACTAAAATACGCCTTATTTAAAGTATATAAGAAACAAAAACCACACGTATTTCAGAGGGTATTCCGTGTTATTACACAAACGATATAATATCGATTTCAATATGCTTCTTCCTCCTCAATGATGTTTGAAATTATATAATTACATATAAAAAATCATCACAATCTCTCGGCTTTCGTAAATATCATTGATTTTTAAAATCGTTTTAAAAATACAAATGTACTGCAAATTATTACCCTTTATGGAGTTTTATTCTTTTAATGTATTTAAGCTGAATAAATATAGGTCCATTGTGTTTTTACAGTGGTCGCGTGATAAAATCAGTGATTTGGTTCGATTAAGTTTAAACGAAACAAAAATATAAAACGATATATGGACATAATCTATCAAAGACGGTATTTTGATGTTTTTACAAATTAACCGGTAATAAAACCCGTATGAAAACATGAAAACAATACTGAAAACAGGGAGAGCGTAAATGTTTATTCATGTCATTTAAGTAATTCTGATTTCATAAATCTGATAACAGCAAAATATTAAGCAATATAAATAAATATTTTGACAAATATTTTAACAAGGCCATAGAACTATTAACGCACTTTAAATTATTTTTATCAGCTTACAAAACACCTGCAATACTTTCGTAATATTATATAAAAAAAGTTACGATGCATATTGAAAATATCAGTAATAATAACATAAGACGGAGTGAAACTGATATTTAGCGGACTTATTTGCCAAGCTGATTTATCCGAAAACTAGTTCAGTATTATCAAGAGTTTAAAGGTTCACCTTCAATTTGATTTAAACGTGACCGAATAATATAAAAAATATTTCCTCATGAAGTTGCTTTGTACGAGGAACAAAGAAGATTGGCAAAGGGGCAATAGTATAATACCGATCACGTCCATTGACCTATTTTTGTGACAGTCTTACTTAAATCCGACCTTTAAGTATTTTAATTATGTTTATCCTCCATTTGTAAATCTTCAGATATAGTGTCTTATTACGCTTAATATCTTAAAATGGACTTATCCGTCTTTCAATCTGGATCAAAAAAATTCATAACTTTAAAAAAAAGAGAAAAATTATGTACTGAATAGAGAACAGTACACACTTTGGTCAGACTATGGAATAATCAATTGATGTGCTGTGCTGTGCTGGTTGATATTTGCCTGCACAGCACTGGTCGCATGGTAATCAACAAGTTCCGTTTAATAATTCCCAAAAAAGCTAGCCGAGTATAAAGAGTCTTTCTTGAGCTATAGAGCTATTGTTACTTGTTTTAAAGTAAATATTACATATATTGTTTACCCGATAGGTGCATACACATTCAATTTGGTTTCGTATATGAAGATAGTATTTCAATTCTATATTATATAGGTATCCCGACAAAAACATGGCGCATGGTGTGCCCCGTAGGCGCCCTTTTCTGAGGTCTTTTGTCGTCCATTTTGTTATCATGTGGTATTAAATTATGCGTTTTAATTGGCTCAGGACAGGCGGTTTTCGGATAGAAATGGTCGCATCTTGTTAAAATGGTTATGAATTTTTAAACAGTCTGCTTTCCAAATATCTGAACAAATTGTAATGATAAAATTGACCCTTCATTTACAGTAGACAGTTTTTTATTCTTAAAAAAGTTTGTATTTCAATTACATACTGTAAATTTGTTAAATGACCTAGCATGCCATATTTTGAAAGTTTAAGTATTGTTTAACCGGACGAAAATAAGCTATTACTAGCGGTTTATTGCTGTATCGTTAATACAACCAAAGCTAGTATGTAGAATTTGCTACCCTCTCATATAGGTTGCCATATGTTTTAAACAATTATGGGTTTATTTATTACGGCCGCAGTTCTTTGGTCTGTTACTGGGCATTATTCATCTACGGTGTGACTCAGCGGCAAAAACTCTGTGGATTTTTTTTGTCCAAGATAGTGGAATGCTACATTAACAGCCTTGTTCATTTATATACGCATTTAGAGATAATGTCATAGGTCTTTATAAACAGAAAATAATCACAAACGTCATATTGCTCAGCATATAATCAATAAATAAAGACAAATCATTCGTTTATCTAATATTTTATTAACTTCAAAATAAATATCATTTCACATAGCTCAATTAAACGGAAACAAATAAAGATACTTTGGTACCAAAACAAATGACAAACGAAATGAAGCAAAAATACACGCATGGCAATCTTTCTTTCTAAAGGCATTGTTTCTTCTCGGTACTGTCTACATATTAAGCGTGTCTAAGATTTTGATATTTTGTGTTGATTATGGTTTCAATAAACAAAACTATTTTCAATGAAATAGTATTTGAAATCAAAATCAATAGAACTCTACATGAAATACTTTCTGCATACCAGTCTGAGGTACCAGGGTGCCATAGCCTTAAATATTAGAGACATAAATCTAAAATGAAAGATGTCGATTTATAAATCGCATCACGAATAGTTTGGAAAACAACTGAAAATAGTTGGTATACTGAGTATAGGGGCACAGGTCCTAAACGTGTTGAATTGAAACGAAACATTCTTATTTAGTATCAACACATATTTTTTTTAATTTCTTGCTTAGTAACATGTTTTATATACTTTAACATTATACATGTACATATTATCATACACAGGACAAATTTTAGGAACCGCCTGGTTACCCCAATAGTAAGACCGTTGGATTGTGAATCGGGCGACCCTAGCTCGATTCCCGAACGATGCAGGTCACTTTTGTTGTAAATGATCATTTCTTCGATCATTCACACTGTACCTCTGGTCTGGCATGTACAGAAGCTGCGAAAATGAAGACAACTAGTATTGGTAAACTGCTTGATACCCTGCCCAGGGACAATGCAGTGGATGAACTGTGGTCTGGTGAATTCAATATGGCTCCCTGTCAAGTTCCAGAGGGTAAACTACCAGCACCGCCACACAAATTTCAAGTGTTTTTAGGATTTTATTTTTTTTTTTGCAAATTAATATGTTTCATATGTTTATTTAAGTTCTACATCTATCTTACACACATAGCCTTGCCAACATAAGCAGTTTGTCTTCATATTAAGTTTTCATATTTATTAAGTTTAGTTTGTGTGGAATAATTTCAGTAATGAAGCCATTTATCTATCATACACCCAGGAAAAAAAGTGAACAGTAAACAAAAATCACTTTTAATCAAAGTCAGTCCCAATACTATGTTTGTATAACGCATATAACGTCACGTAAAAAAACATATGCACGACCATACCTTTTCGTTTTTATGCAGTCGAAAAAAACTGGTAAATAAATAGGTTTGTGGTAAATACAGGTATGTTGTAAATACAGGTATGTTGTAAATACAGGTAAATACAGGTGCGTATTTTGCTCTGTATGCAACACTGAATTCAAATGTATATACACGCAGTCTTTGTTTCTGCTTTAATAACAATTTTGGTAAAACTACAAAATTTGTCGTCTGTCTTTGTTGAAAGTCATTTATTTTGCTCGTCTTGCTTTAACAAACAATATAATGTAGGCAATCAGACGATACACGAACAGTAATCCTATCAGAAGACCTATGTTTAACCAGAACTTGCCCTGTAATATATAGAAAATTACAAAATTCATTAATGAACTGGTTGGTTGGGTGGGTTGTTAGGTTGTTTGTTTGGTTGATTTGTTGGTTGGTTAGGTGGTTGGATGATGGTTTGGTTTGTTGATTTGTTGGTTGGTTATTGATTGGAAAGATGATTGGTTGATTGATTGATTAGTTAGTTGATTGATTGATTGATTTGTTGCTTGGTTGGTTGGTTAGAAGGTAGGTAGGTAGCTTGTTTGTTGATTGGGTGGTTGGTTGGTTGATTGGCTGCCTGGCTGGTTGGTTAGTTGGGTGGGTTGGTTGGTTGGTTGGTTAGTTAGATAAAAAGGCAGAGCAAAAACTCGATTTTATAAGTCACAAATATACATACTTGTTAAAATGTACACATTTACTAAACGGACATATAGATGAAAGAAAATTAAACTAATATTATAAATGAATTTATAAAATGAATATATAACACCAATGCAAAAATAATATACATAATTCATAAATGTATACTTATCTAGTTATCTTTATACTGGGAACATTTTGTATGTTTTGTACGTATATTACGATAAATAACAAGAAATGGCTCGAACTAAACTCATTGATGAATGTATTTATCGAAATCGGAGTAAATTTTGATTTTTTCAGTATAAAATGATTGATTTTGCTTACGTCATCAAAGTTTAAGTAGTCGATAACTTGCTGGCCATTTCTGTACAAACATCTACTGCTACCGGAGCCACCTTCACAAGCTGTAAAAAAATAACAAGAACAAATATTTGTGAGTACCTTAAAGTTAAATTGCCATGGTTTGAATTTTTAATTATTATAAATAAATGTAACACTTTCTCTGCCTACATCAACCTATTCTAACCAAGCGACCAGTGCAGACCAAGGTCAGCCTAGACATTTTTTCCATTTCATTTTTAAGCGGGCAGAGCTAGGGATTAATAAAATACATATTTACTAAAGATTCTACATTTGCTTTGGGTAAATAAAACCAGAAGTCAAATATAAAAGCACAAAAGCTTTCTTAGTGAAATGACTGTCCATAAATTCTATTAAATACAAGGTACTACTTTTATTCCAAAATGAAAACAAAAAGGGACAAAAAAAAAACACACGAAAAGCTCTGCAAAAGCACGAAAAGTTCTGAAAAAGATTCAAACTACTTACGTATAGTGTCAATATTTTCCCATTGGTTTACAACTAAAAGTTCGTTTGCGTATCGGAACCAGGAAACGTATTCTAACCATATAAAGTACACCGGATTAGTGCTGAAGTACAGAAAATGACAGATAATGGATGATCTTTAATTATTGTCATTATTATTATTATTATCATTATTATTATTATTATTATTATTATTATTATTATTATTATTATTATTATTGGTTTGAAGCAGACGTATCTTTTACTCTATAAAATCAATGAATAAATGTTGAAACTTGGTCTTTATTCACAGGGTGATTTTTATTCACAGGTGGTCTTCAACACAAGTTTGACTGTAAAGGTTATTACTAACCTTGTATTTACAAAGAAACCGCCAAACATGAACAGTGGCATCATCATAGGTGGCGCCAGCGCTAGTGCCATACTAACGGAATTTGACATCGTCGACACTATATAACCTGTGTATGAAAAAAAAATATTGTCATCACATCTTAGTCAAAATAATAATAATAATAATAAAAATAATAATAATAATAATAATAATAATAATTATAATAATAATAATAATAATAATAATAATAATAATTATAATAATAATAATAATAATTATAATTATAATAATATAATAAATGAATAAATAAATAAAATGTTGGAGGGGTCGAACTCCCAACCGCTATTGTGGTGGAGTTTTATCGTGTCACCGCCAAAATAAGTGCCTAGGTGAATGCACGCCCTATTTACAACGAACTATGTTATTTTGGAACTAAACATAAACGGTTAATCCTCACTTTAACATAAACGGTTAATCTTCACTTTAACATAAACGGTTAATCTTCACTTGAACAGTATTATAATATTTCATTTGTGTAGTAATAAAATATGGGATACCCGGTATACCAACTTTGTTACCACTGAAAATATTTTTTTTAGTAATTAGCTATTCAAAAATCAATGTTTGATAGTTTTTTTTAGGTTTAATAGGGTTTTTTTTACTCTGCGGGGTATATCATGGTTCATGATATTAAAGATTTAATCAGAAATTATCAATAAAATCTTTAATCCATACCTACAACCGCGATGATGATTTTGAGCGTACAGTGCATGAAAGATGTGGTAAAAAAGTTTAATTGTTCGACGGTATATAAAACAAATTTACAATTAAATGATTTTATCACAGTATCTTTTTTATTTATGTCTCAGATATACATCAAAATATGTCTCAAATGTTCAAAATTGCTATCAAAACTTTAATAATTATGAATGGTTTAATGGACATACAAAATATATAAATGATTGAACGACCGAACGCATGCACTAACGAACAAAGAAACGTATGAGCGAAAGAAGAAAAGAACAATGGACTCGCGAATTAGTCACTCAAATGAAATGCACTTGGCAGAAACAAACATGGCATTCAAGATATACTTGATAATTTTGTGACGAAAATTGTTCATCAACAAATTTCAAAAATACTGTCATATGAGGGTTTTTCAAATAGAAAGACTCTGCTCATATGTTATAAAAACATTTTATTTTAGGTACACATGCACTTTGTGTTACAAGATATTAAAATACAATTTAATTTAAATACTTTAAAATGCAAGATTTTTAACAGACAAATTGTGTTGTCCGAATATGGAGATAGTTATTTGATATTTCTTCCGTTGATAGTATTAGTTATAAAATCTTTTTACAGTTGCTACAATACACAATTAGTTTCTTTGGTGTAAAAAATAAAAGAAAAGGTTAAAAAATTATCAGCAGTTTTGTTTAACAGATATTATATAAGTCACAAATGACCTATAAAAATACGTCCTGCAAGTCTTTAGATATAACGTCAAAAAACGCCTTATCTCATAATAAACTTTGTGGACAAAAGAAAACTTAAGGACATACCATAAGAAACTGCCACATTCGCCACAAGTAAAAGTACAGCAGAAAATATCAGGAATGCTTTAAGAGATGAAAATAGTCCTGAAATAGAAGGTAAAATGGTTACATGTTCCAGAATCAATGAAAAGGAACAACTTAAGGCTTCTCATCGTGGGATTTATAGCAATGGACACCAGTTTTGCTTGCTTCCCCAGTAAAGGCCTAATACATACATTGAAACGTTTGAATAATTTTAAAGCACCAAGAGATCAAAGAATAACTAGATTTTAACTTTTACTTAACAATATGGTACTTTACGGCGTTAAAATTGATCAACTATACTTACCAATCATCCAGTAACATATTCCACAGAATGCTATTGGTATAAAAATGAACGATGGTAACTGAAATGAATATGGGATAACTCGTATGGATCTAAGCAAAGTCTTTTTAAAGGGGTTTCATTAAGGTAGTGCGATTCTTTTCTCTCGAATTTTAAATTAAATTTAAAACAAATAGTTTAAAGGAAGAGTAATGAAATTTTCCACGTGCTGTGTGATGATATCACGATCAAAATTCCATTCATTCATTCATTCATTCATTCATTCATTCATTCATTCATTCATTCATTCATTCATTCATTTATTTATTCATTATTCATTCGTTCATTTATTTTGCAAGAAAGATACATTTAAACGATAAGTTATTTGAAGCTTGAAGCTATAAAACACAAGTTACCTCTGCAAGAACTTTACACATGAAGTAAATGTCCACGCTGTACAGACCCGTGCGATACTCCCGTGAAAATACACCCGACTCTAGAGGAAAAGACTGCAAAAAATAAGAACAATTATATCAGTTTTATCCGGTATCCAATTGGACCTATGGTCATTTTCAGATGCTCGTACATTGGTTACCTTTTCGGGGATTCATATTGTGATAACAGGGAACGTGCTTTTGTTTTTGGATATGATACAAAAGAGAAAGAACATCAAAACACTCGACTCGGGGGCAATCCCCTGTTCAAACCCGATAGCCCCGTGTTTTGATACTCTTTCTATTACATATAGACTACATGATTGTTTAATATAATTATTTATTTCCCTTAACTATTTTACACTCGTATATCGGCAAGTTCGATAAATTATAAAGTTATTCGTTATTTACTAATATTGTTATTTCAGTGCATAAAAAAATAAATTAATGACATACAGATATAATTATAACTGAACTTAAGTCCTCAACGCCAACTTATTTTTAATCAGAATACAGTCAATACACATATAATTGTTTTTTTTTCCCATGTATTCGAGTTTATTTATACATGCCACCGGTTGCCAACATGGGCCTCTACCCCAGAAAACTATTAGTCATTTTAGATTTTGGAGCATAGTGCAAGATACAGATACAGAAAGATACCCCAATTCCAGAAGCTTCTCCTGGCTTAACACGCCAAGTGTTTAAGCACTCATACAAGGGACCTCGATTTAAAGTATTTTCCGGAAGACCGATTAATAATTTTAGTTGGCCAGCCCGGAAATCGAACCCACAATCGGGAATCCAACCCGCAATGTTGAGATTTTTACATATTGAAACTTACACTTAATACTGCAAACATATTCACAAACGTCATGTTTAACAACATCAGATAAAGTACGCCGTTGACGTTCTGTACACCCTCTTGATCAATGTCTAGCTGTAGATACAACAAACCAAGAATCACCGCTAAAACCTGAAAACGAGAAGCGAATAACTGCAATTGTTAATTTTAAGTTTGCTATGATAACTTTTTTATGGCATAAGCATAAAACATAAAATTTGAATTTCTAACATATATATGCCGGGGCACTCAATACTGATAGATATGCCCAAGATAATAAATAAATATATCCAAAATTAATTGAAAAGTATTTTTGTGTTATTGTTATTCTGATTTGAGTGAAAATCGTTACAACGCCTTTCAATTTTGGGTCATTTCACACACCTAAAGTAACTATTCTGGCAAAACGGAGTGAGAGAATGATGTCAAAAAACTCAGTTGAGATCCTTAAAATTGTTTATTTCTTCTCTTATTAGCGACTTACTTATACATGTACAATGTATATAAAATCACGTTCTACACTAATGGCGTCGCTAATAACGTCTGTACAAGGTGGGATACTTACAAGTGTCTGCGCTGTTCGAACCTTGATTACCATTGGATCTCTGAGTGTTGTGCTCCAGGCTCGTCCAAACACAGAACTGAACCGTTGTAACCATGAAGCCTCGTATCTTAAAATTATGTAAACAAACACAATTTACTTTAATTATATTAAATAAACTTGAATGGCTATAATAATTGTTGAAAAGAAATAAAGTTGCTGTCTTGTATTGTAACATTCTTATCCTTTCGAGGGAGAATATCAAATGAACCTATTATTTATAAAAAAAATGCTTATCTTTGAAAAACAGAGCTTATGAAAATGCCTACTCTGTCTATTTCTTTTTTTATTTTATCTAATAACGTACATAACAGTGTGGAAAAACTGATAATAAGTCTATAAACATTATAAGAAAGAAAAGTTATGAGACTGGAACGATTTTTAGATTTCAATTTAAAATGTTCATTAAAGATAAATAATTGCTCGTTTACCTCGATTTGCTGCTAAACGCTTCTTCGTACTGTAAAACAATAACAACAAGAATTTGTTATAAAGGATCTTTTCTAAAGGATAAAAAAAGAAGTTAATAACTTTCAGAAGCAAAGAGTCAAGCCACTGGGTAATGGCGATTTAGAACGCTTAAAAATGACTACGTAAACCCGAAATGATATAGGCTTTATTAACACCTTAGATTTAAGAAAGTTGCCATTTAATCGCAAACAGTGGATATAAATTAGCATGGTGCCTGAGTTATATCATGTTTATTCTTTCAAATTAATTCAGCTATACAACGAAAGAAAAGTATTTTAAATAATCTTGTTTCGTTTTGGTGTGCACGGCAATTTTCGCTATGATTATTACTTGCTAATTGATAAACAGCGTACGCAACCTAATGAAACACAGACATGATGAGTAACGCTAGACGAAAGAAAGACAAATGTGTCTTAAATTAGCTACCATAAGATAAAAAGATGATCAAAAAAAAGCGGTTGTCATTCAAAGAATTCGAATGTAATGGTAATAAAAGGACCTTACAAGATATCATGAATAGCGACAAACAACAAAAAAAAACTTTAAATGTTCTAAATCAGCTACCATAAGATATAAAAGATTATAATAAAAAACGGTATTCATTCGAAGAATGCGATTTTTATTAACGGTAATAGTTATAAATAGACCTTACAATTACACCTGTACGTCTTGGACTTTCGACAACTGATTTATTGTCCTGCAGAATGGTCTTCACGTATGTGGTTTGATAAAATTCATCACAAATTTTCTATAAAAGAATAACAACAACAAAGAAAACAGGAAATAAATGAATAAAAAAAAATGAAAGTAAATACTCTACTGATATCGACACTATAATTCGATAAAACGCAATCACTCCGACACTCCTGACGATAATCTTAGAAAAATAAGCGGAAATGATAATTGAAAAATCGAAAATTGTGTACTTTACGTTCATTTATATCAATAAAGTACTTTTGTTACTAATGTATTTCTATTTACTTGTTTACCGTGCTCAAAACCGACATTTTTATATGGATAAAACGATTTGATTTCAGAAGTATTTCCGATTTATATTTGAGATTTGTTTTCGTCATTTATAAAAGCGCTTATTTATTCAATGAATGTAACTTATACACACCTCAATTCTTTGTTTACATTCAGTTTCACTGCCAGGGACAACAGCCATTGTCATTATGTAAAAGTCGGCGGGGTTAAAGTTCACGGGGCACGGATATCCAATACTGCAATAATAATGTTAAAGTTCACGGGGCACGGATATCCAATACTGCAATAATAATGTTAAAGTTCACGGGGCACGGATATCCAATACTGCAATAATAATAATGTTAAAGTTCACGGGGCACGGATATCCAATACTGCAATAATAATGTTAAAGTTCACGGGGCACGGATATCCAATACTGCAATAATAATGTTAAAGTTCACGGGGCACGGCTATCAAATACTGCAATAATAATGTTAAAGTTCACGGGGCACGGCTATCCAATACTGCAATAATAATGTTAAAGTTCACGGGGCACGGCTATCCAATACTGCAATAATAATGTTATAGTTCACGGGGCACGGCTATCCAATACTGCAATAATAATGTTAAAGTTCACGGGGGCACGGATATCCAATACTGCAATAATAATGTTAAAGTTCACGGGGCACGGATATCCAATACTGCAATAATAATGTTAAAGTTTTACGGGGCACGGATATCCAATACTGCAATAATAATGTTAAAGTTCACGGGGTACGGATATCCAATACTGCAATAATAATGTTAACGTTCACGGGCACGGATATCCAATACTGCAATAATAATGTTAAAGTTCACGGGGCACGGATATCCAATACTGCAATAATAATGTTAAAGTTCACGGGGCACGGATATCCAATTCTGCAATAATAAATTAAAAGTTCACGGGGCACGGATATCTAATACTGCAATAATAATGTTAAAGTTCACGGGGCACGGATATCCAATACTGCAATAATAAATTTAAAGTTCACGGGGCACGGATATCTAATACTGCAATAATAATGTTAAAGTTCACGGGGCACGGATATCAAATACTGCTATAATAATGAAAACGTATTGAAAATAATCTAAATAAAATTGTTTTTTCTTCCTCTTCAGTTAGATAATATACATGTTTGAATATGTTTATGCATTGCACTTTGATATAGATAATTAGATTTATTTGTTAAAGTAACCATATAATCATATAAAAGGTTAAAATTTTCTTTTTAAATATCAAATATGTAAAAGAAAAAAGTTAACCCTTCATAAAAAGTTGTTTATTACACAATTATATATTATGTTATTTATTCAAAAAGATAATCCCTCCCCCACCCCCGCTTGCGATATGCAATACTGGAATGGTTCCTAACTTCTCTATAAAAGAATCGGGAACCAGTGCATACTTACTTGCTATAGAACTTAAGAGCCTCGTCCGTATCACCAAGGAACGCCACTCTTCCCTCCGCAATGACGAGGACACTGAAATGAATTTAGAAAAATCGATTTCAAAAAAATCGGTATTATTGTGGATATAGATTAGCTGGAGACGTTGTGATGACGTCAGTAATACACGGAAATAATAACGAACATGGACCTTTCAAAATGCATCGATATATTGAATATTGCGATAAAATGCCTTTGAAGTAGTAAAGAGTGGAAATCTTAAAATCGCACTCTACCACAATAAATGAACGAATTCGCACACTACTACAAAAGTAAAAGAAATTGGACACTACTACAAAACTGAAAGAAATTGAAAGCTTCGTTTGAATGAGACTGATAATAAACATGTATAAACAGCAGCGGGTTTACTTCCGTTGAAGCCCCACTCACTAGTCCAGCGTTCTTTTCTTGACACCTTGGTCTGCTGTAGCTCAAGCACGAAACACGACTAGTCCTTTACAGGCAAAACATCTTCGCAAGATTCAAAATGTAGACTTTCATCAACAAAAAGAAAAACGTTTTGAAAAGTAAAAAAGATGGTAAGTCTTACTGGTCAAACAATGCAAACACTTCTGAGGAAGGTTGGTGGATCGAGCACAGTACTGTTTTGCCTTTCTGCGCCATTTCTTTCAGAGTCTGCACAATACTTTCTGCCATGAATGAATCTAAACCGGAAGTAGGTTCGTCACAGAATAATAAAGGAGGGTTTGTTAAGATCTGAAATAATCAATATAACAGAAAATAAAGAAAATACAGAAATAAATATAAAGAATATTTTGATGTTGACTTTGAGGATTGGGTACGTTTTGTTATCGTCATCATCATCATCATCATCGTCATTTTTATCTCATAACCACAAAATCAGAATTCTCGCGTGCCCCTCAGTTCCTCACATCTGTACTTCCTTACATTTAATATACACGAGTACAATCTATTAAAATTTCTTAAAATTTCACTCACCTCCGATGCGAAAGAAAGCCTCTTCATTTCTCCCCCGGAAATTCCCTTTGTTTTCTCCCAGGATCCCAATGATGTTTTTTGACTTTTTTGCTTGGTCCAATTTAAAATATAACCTCATCCCCCACGCCCCTATGTTTTTTTTTGGTTACTTTTTTCTCCACCCTTAAACCCAAACCCCTATAAATAAGTCATTTATCATTTCCATAGTCTATTTTCATTTTTAAATTCTTTTATTTTTTTTGATAAAATATCATTTTTTATGTTTTTTTTGGAAGTTCTTTCATTTAAAAAGGCCGAGATATGAGCACGACCAAAACCCTTGGCTCGCTGTTTTTTTTTTCCCCCCAAACCACCTTTGCGCCTTCTCTTACACTCATTACTTACAAAGCTATAAGAAGATTTTATATGTATAGGTTCGAGGTTATATACAGAGTTTTAAGAAATTAATTTTCGAGGGAACGAAGTGAAATAAAAATGAACGATTATTTTATACTATTTCATGGTAAAAGTAAATCGATATCGCTTTGAGGCTTTGCACTTTTCATATTAACTTACCCTGAACGTAAGATGTTCCTTCACTGTCATTGTGGCTATGAAATGATCATTTTGTTGGACATATGCAGATATATTGCGTATGCCATTACCTACGTCAACTCCATTAACCATGACGTCACCTGACGTCACTATATCGCGATCGGTATTAGAAGCTAGGGCGTTTAGCAGCATGGTCTTCCCTGACCCACTATAATTCAAAATAAAAAGAAAAGAATGAATGGAATGGCTTGGTGCTTATACGTAATAACATTGTTCATTTATAGGCACCTACATCTAAGTTATGCTTACGTAACAACTCAATGCATGTGAAGAACATGCAACTATAAAATCATGCCTGTTAGACACTCGTCAGAGAAAATGAACAGCTGAATAATTTACATATCTTGCAACGTGGCATAATTATTCATAAACTTCCATTATCAAAAAACCCCGATCAGACCGAAAGTGAAAATTAAAATATGCTCAGAAAATCTGAAAGGTCTCATATTAATCGAATCCGCTGACCTTCACCTAAAGGCCACAAACAAGACTTATACCTGCTTAAATGAGACGCTTAAACCTTTCCAGCGAAACCAGTCGCAGTAGTGTTGGCCTTATAATAAGGACTTACTGACCGTTTGAAGATGGCTGAAGACTTTTTTTTAGATTTAAATGTAGGAACATTTATAGATATATACAAGCGGCTAACTTACCTCGCTCCAATTATTGCAAGAAGGGTCCCGGGCTTTACGTGACCATACGCTGTAAAGATAATTAGTATACAAATACATGTACTATAAAAAAAAAGCAGAGAGACGAATTACATTTCAATTGAATATAAATACAAATATGGTGTTGTGTAATACGCATCCAGTTCATGGTTCATATTAAAATTTATGCGTATTTTCGTCAGAATGAATGCGTTTTTTTCTGATTTATGTTAATGTACATATAGTGTTTAAAAAAGTAAAATTGTTTCTGATTTACTTCAGTGTACATATAATTGTTTATAAATTGTTGTTGTTTATTTATTTATTTATTTTAATTTATATATTTATTTTGTTGTTATTTTCTTAGATGTCATCGAAATATATTGACAGATGTTCTTATAGGAGGCTTAAAATGACGACATAAGATTGAATAAGAGCTTTCCAAAATAAATCTCATACTTTCACAATTGCATCGTGCTATATGTGTATAATAAAATAGGGTACTGTTGAGTAATAGAAACCATTCTAGTGGAATTGAACATTAATTAATTTGCCTTTCTACTACATAATGACTTTTACAAAATATTGTACGTTTCCTATATACAAGATATTGAATAATAAAACTTTTATTATACCATTTTTAATGATGTGTTTCGGTCCCTCTGTGACGTCATTGCCCCGGCAGCACGTTTTGGTTTTGGGGTCAATACTGACATTTACATTTTCCCACGACAGTACCACTGTTTCTGTAGAATCTATAAGTGCATGATGTTCCTCTGTCCTAAAACAACAATTTATTTATATATTTATAAACAATATGTTATATGTAAGTGATTTTTTTTTTAAATTTCTTCCATATGTTTGTTTCCTTTTTTGTCACGTTATCGTCGTTTATTAAAGAGTACTTGGGAGGGAAGGAAATTAGAACAACTTGCAACCGTTTAAACTTTATTTGATGTTATTCAGTCCAATTCACTTATTAAGCGACTAGAAAATTTTAAAACCTACTTGGGTAGAAGATCATTATATGATGGACCTACTTGGCTTAAGGAATTATCATATGAACAACACTAGAAAATATATAGTCACTAAGGAACCCATCCCCATTTTTTCTCGTAAAGAAAAACTTTAAAACATTTTAAAAAAGCTTTTTAAAAAAGTTGAACAACCTAAACTTGTGTGTCGAACAGACTGCATAGTAGTGAAAATATGGCCGGGATCTGCGTTATTAGCTGGCTAATACTTTACAAATTATCATGGAAATACCCTTTGGTTTTTGTAGCCGAGATAAAAAAAATAATATGACTAATATTGCAGTATAAACAAAAACCTTGTCAACTAATTTCTTTTCAACCGTGTGCGGCTTTATGAAGAAAATAAAAAATACTTTTTACTATAACTTCATATTCTAATATAATATTTGAAATTAAACAGAAAGAACACCTACCTTACGCTAAGAACGTGTTCTTTACCATGTCGGGCGACTCCATTGGACGAACCGTCCCAACTTTTTATCCCATTTGCTTCTACGTTGATTTTGTTCACAGGCATATTTAAGTATAAAACTTTCCTTTATATATTTTAAATAATCCCATATTTTCAACAACAAAAAAGATTCTTCATTGTTTCAGAAATCCAAATGCATTATATCAATACGTTTTGAAAATTTTGATGATAGAATTTGCGAGTTCGATTAATAGAATATTATCTTTTCTAAATATCAAACTCATTCGAACAATTAAAACGAAAATCTCATTTTAATTAAGAGAAAAAAAAAACGAAATAATACACAACGAAATATGGCCGAATTTTATCTTTCTTTGATTTATTGTCGTAACAATCATTCCGTCATAATTCAAATCTCACTAAGTATTTAAACATACAATTTACTTTATCAATATACTTAAATTAATGATACAAACTACATTTGTACTACATTTTGTGATATTAAAAACACTTCTTTCATAAAATACAATGCCCTTTGGTTCAGATTACAAATAAGTTGAAATAACAAGCAGACCAATATTTTTGTTAAATTATGCTTGAGTTACGTTTCGCTTTGATAGCGGATTAACTATATCCGTAATGTGGAACATTGTGTAAAAAATATGGAATAGTTTGCAAGATGTTTTAAGTATAACAATAAATAAACTATTTCACTATGCACTGGTTTCAAGTGAAGTCAATTTTTTTATATCATTAATTGTGTTCATAACAACGATGCCGTGTTCCAGCATCTATTGTAAACATATAGAATCTTTGTGTATACAAAGGGCAGGTAATCCAGACTGCGGAAGAGTTCTTTAAAGGGACTCCGCGGAGGGTTTTTTTTTTTGACATAACGAGACTGGAAATAGTTTAAATTGTTCCATTTGATGTAGGTCAAGACCAATAACTTGTGTGCACACATTCATATAATTCACTCATTCAAAAAAAAACAACAAAAAAAAAACAATAAAACTTATTATTGCTAAAAAGACCCAAAAGTGAAAGCGTCGCGACAAAAATGGCACAATAATATAATTTTCAGTTTTATTTTATCTATTGCAAGTGCCCCAGCTGATCTACGCAAGATATTCAAATTTTATGTTTTTGGAGCTTTCGGACCTCAATGGAGTTCCTTTAATATAGACACGCAGTGGATAACATTGTAAAGTGATTAATGTGCTTGAAGGTTTAGAACCATTTGCCACCTCACCACTCTGGGTTTAAAGCCCACAAGGAACCTTGCATTCTTCATTGTGAGGAACTTATCCAGCTAGCATTTGTTGGGGAGTCTGGGTGTCATGCCTCCCGCTGCTGTTTAAAATAAATGCGCAGAGGGCTTATGAGCGGTTCTCTGGATCGTACATATATATGTATCACTTTTAGCCGCATCCGTAACTGAGATGGATGCACAAATGCATCGGTAAATATGCGGAACATCGACAATTAGCAATATGTCTATCAATGACTATTGACGAGATTAAAGAATATCATCCATTCATATTGGTATACCCTATATATAGGTGAACCCTATATATAGTGATAATGTAAACAATGAACTTCAATGAGATTTTACAAAGATAATACTTAATACATTTGACTGTATAAATACGATCTAGTACAGGTTGAACACCGCCATTTGACCTTGTGTCTTTGCGTGTATTAGGTACGTCACATATGAATATTAATGAGCATAAATGAGTAGCAAAAAAAAAGCAAGTGACAAAACGTGCAAAATCATCGACCTTCACATTTGGCGAGAGCATGCTTCTCTTACCATGTGTATCGAAACATCTCGGCTATTATTATCAATAGTTCTTATCCGAAGTTAACGGAAAGGACCGAAAAGATGCGGTTGTCATTATTTATGGAAGGGATTATCCGCCACTCTAATTACAAATGTAATATGAATACATTGTAACTAATATGAAGACATTCTTATTATTTTTAAGACATTCTTATTGATAGGAAGACATTATTATTATGAAAACATTGTTATTAATATGAAGACATAATTAATACGTTGTAATCATTATGCAATATTAAGATGTTGTACTTGTTGACGTACCTCGAGTTCTTATTAAAATATGCGAAAATTCAATTTACACTTCAGTTCTAAGACTGTAAACAAGCAAACTAAATTAGATATTTAATTTGCTGGCTTTCAAATATTTTTCCTTTAATTGAATTTGCTTTCTAAAATTATTTTGACTTACATTTTATTCTTACAGTGTTTCAGTATTTATTTATGGTAATTTTAGTCCCATGCTGACATTGTGTATTATGTATTCGAAACAGCAGTTTGCATAGCACACTAAGAGTTTCGAAGTATAATTCAAAATTAATTAGGTTTTGCGCTAGAATTGGCCTTTTTAATCAACGGGAAATAACTGGTAAAAATGTAAAAAATAATAATCGCTCCCTGACCGGTGTTCACAAATCTGATACTACGAAACTAATCCGATCATGTGGAGGTTAATGACTACCAAATATTTCCCTCTATATATAACGTATAGTAAAAAGGCCAAGTTTGAGGCAAAATATCTGAAAGTCCGCCGCATACAGTATGCCACATGCATACCTTTTCTGAAAGAACTTCAAAAATGAGTCGATTTGAAGAATAAAAATGATATGTTGCGCATTATGTAAGAGAGAACATGTTCGTTGTTGTTGTATAAAGAGCTAGTAACAGCTTTTTTCATGGCAGGGTATCACGATGTTTGGTCGGATCTTTTCCATGAGGTGATTTTTACGTCCGCACCGAAAAAGATCAGTTAGTATTAAACAGCAACCTCTGTCGTAAGAAAACGCTTTACAAAAATTGGTTCCCCGCTTCGTTTTTTATTTGTTTGGGACGTCAGACCAAACAAATAATGGTAGCGAAATTTATGACTCTAATGCTGTTAATTGCAATTGTCGAAAGTAGTCCGCTTTTTTGAAACGGTTACTTCCCTTTATATGTACACTAACGCCGAAAAATTCAGGGGAGATCACTGCGTAAAGATGGTCAAATGACAGGCGCATTAATTTTCAAGCAAAATAATTCCCGAATGGTCGAAAATTTCTAATATTGTTTTATTCTTTATAGATATACATGCTTATAGTAAGCTCCATAATTATTTACACAAGTGTTAAACAACAGTTAGCGTCGTTACAAACCCTAATTTAGAATATGGTTTTCTTCAGACCGTTATCAATAAAAATTCACCGTGACCGAGAGGTTTGCGCGCTTGCTTGGGAAGCGAGAGGTCTGGAGTTCAAATCCCAGCTAAGGCAACTCATTTTTTTTTTCAAATTGTTTAAGTCAAATAAACATTGGATTGAATATCAGTGTTGCAATTAGTCTTATAACCAATTTACTACAATTAAAACGCTGGAAAGCATTGGCGGCACTATACAAAAACAAATTGGTTTAGAATCTCACAACCTTCACCTTTCTGACATTCTGAGACCCAAACAAATTCAGCGCCTTCTGTGCTTTGATTTGATAACGTCAACATTGTTATGAAGACGAGTCAATGTTAAACAGCATTTTATACTGCGAATGATGTTTCGATTGTTTTGATTAAATGTTGAACATTTTATTACAAATGAATTAACACATATTCGGTAGCGCCCATACACTGAATACCTAATGTTGATTTTAATGTGTGATTTTGAATTAAAATGTATTAAATGTATTTTAAGGGACATCATACCAATTTTCAGAATGAAACAAGAAAATCGTGTATAAAAATAAAGTTAACGTATAACAAAGATATAATAATTATTTCAAAATACCTTTATAATTATAAAGATACGAAGTACACTAAGTCTTGAAAATAACCAAAATCTAACATCAAATTCACTATCGCAAAAGTAAAAACGGAAATTGGATGTCATAAAGCATAATAGGTGAACTGGCGGATAATCCCTTCCATAATTATTGGCCCAATTTTGTTTGAATTCTGAATTATACATTGTTTTATGATTTATTTAGGTTTTCATATAAACTAAACCGATTTTTATCGGTTGAACATTTTATAGATTTTATGACAATAGCTTATTGATCATACAAAAAGAACAGAACTGAATATTTTTTAGATTGTTTAAATGTACTTTTATACTATGAATTTGGCTAACCCTTTTCCCACCAATTAGAAGGTTTGCGTGCAGTCTGACCGGCTATATGGCCCAACCCAACTCAATCTAATCTTATTTCCCAAAGATTAAGGGACAGTTTAAAAAATAAGGTAAAAGGGCCCCTTCAAAATTAGTGGATAGGTTTAAAGGGAAAAAGTAAATTTATAAAAAAATTGCCCAATAAATGAAAAAGTCTTTTTTTTGTGAATCGTCTTTTAAAAAAAGTTCAGTTTTTTATGGGGCTGTTATGGCCTGTCGTATTTTCGCTCCACGGTGCGCCAGGCGAAAACACGAAATATAGCGAAGTGTCGACTTAGTCGTACTTTCGTTTCTTCGGGGTGCAAGGGGAAACGCGATACCAAGACCAGAGCTTCTTGCGCCTCATGAAGCGAAAGTACGACAAAATGGTGACTTTGCCGTATTATCGTGTTTTTGCCCCGTGGAGCAAAGTACGAAAAACGTTGACTGTGGATTATCGTGATTCACCGTTGATCACGTGGAGCGAAAGTATAGCAAAATGTTGACGTCGTATTTTCGTGTTTCCCCAAGAGCGAAAAAAACGCACTGGCACAAATCAGCCCCATATATTATTGATCTGTCTTTCTATATATTCGCTACTACAGTTCTTTTCCCGTTGCAAACGTCATATTCATGTGTACCCAGTCAACCTGATGATCAGTCCGACGCAATTCGCACACCGTGGCTGTCGGACAAAGGGTTGCCCGGGGTTCCAGTTAGATGCAGATAAAGCTTCTCCAGTTTCCCATACCCAAACTCCATTTGTTTTCTGAAGAAGAAAAAATATATATCTACATGTATTCTTGTTCTCGCAATTGTTAACTTTAACTTTAAACCTTACAACGCTTAATATCTTAAATGGACTTGTCAATCTTTCAATCTGGAGCAAACCATTCGTCACTTAAAGGGATCATTTATTAATAAATATATTCACTGTTTGAATTGCAGACGTATGATTATGATCGGCAAAATTCAGTTGCTGCATTAAAATGCATTAATAATGTATACCTGCCACCTTATGAGACAAATGAGCCGCGTCACGACAAAACCAACGTAATGGGTTTGCGACCAGCATGGATCCAGACTAGCCTGCGCATCCGCGCAGTCTGATCAGGATCCATGCTGTTCGCTATCAGTTTCTCTACTTGTTATAGAGTTTGTAAGCGAACAGCATGGATCCTGATCAGACTGCGCGAACGCGCATGCAGGTCTGGATCCATGCTGGTCGCAAACCCATTATGTTGGTTTTGTCGTGACGCGGCTTAAATAGAGATTCGATTTGATAGGATCTTTTTTTAGAGATTTTTATTGAAAGAAGTCTTTCTAGCGGGTTTCAGTTCCTAGACCATGATGGCAATGCGTGTGTAGTATCTAATTATTCTGATCGTTAAAAAACAATGATCTTTTGAATTAAGATAAATTGAGTTTGTTTCCATAGCAAAAGTTGTTTATTTCTGTCGTGTTTCTCTTAGAAAAAATTTAAGATTTCAAAATTACCTGCATGCAAACTCAGTAAAATTCTTAACCAAAATGAGGCGGTAAATCACGTCTGTCCATTACGTTTGATTTTTGAAACTGGTACTCGACAAGCAATATTCTTTATAACCTTGTTCATTATAAAAGAATTAAATAATGATTGAAGAAAAGAACAAAAATGGGCAAAAACTATTTGTTCTTTGTAACCGAAACTTCGCTATAACCGTGTTCACCGTAAGGGCAGTTTACTGCAGTATTTTTAATTTACTCACATGCAAACCAAGTAAGATGTTTGTACCAAAAAGAGGAGCTAGGTCACTTCTGGCGATTAAGTTTGAAAATGCAATACGTTTTTGCTGGGTTTGTAAGGATACCAGAACGGAATTCCGCTCACTGCAGTAGAGTTGTCCGTAAGAATAAGAGTGCTCTCCCTTGGCCACATGGAAGCAAAATCCTTCAGCTTTTTCATGAATAAAACTGCGATGTACTGGGCATTCCTTATTCTCTACAACATAAAACTTCCAACCATTTGAAGATATCCCGTCAAATGCAAGAAAATTTGTCGAGTCATGCAGACGACATTTTTGTCCAGTATTGTCGTAAAAGAAAGATAAGCACCCTGTCTGCAGCTGCCTGTTACAAAAATCCGCGCATCGTTTTGCGTTTTTCACGTCCGTTAATTCTTTGATAAAATTCTGAGTGAAATAGAAGCCGTCATTATCCGGGTTTCTGATAAAAACTTTAGAATTTATTACCATGGTAACGAATGGTAAACATGTAAATTGCACTATCATAAATATGATAGTAACTTTCTTATTATTGCCCATAATATATCCTGCGCTTACTTCCAACAAATGTAGACATACGTTTGAGCCGAAACTAAATGAAATCACTCCTAGCAAACGATTTATAGATACGTCTTTTTATATGAATAAATAGAAAATGAAAATATTTTTTTTTGTACTTTGAATCAAGTAAGTTTGATCAATATCAACGGGTTAAATGATGACATCAGAATCTATTGTACGAAGGTGATATTAACGGAAGTTCTTTTCATGTCAAAACTACCGGTCAATACGTATAATCAAAAGATTACAAATAGTATATTGACTTTAAAACAATGTTGTTTTTTTATTTAAGGGAGTGATGGCTACAAGACATTCAATATCTTTTGTTTGATTTTGTTGTGTTCCCCGCCTCACCTCGCAAATTGCGCTCAACACCAGACAGTTTTAGCGTACATATATATGGGAAATCAATTTTATCCCGTTTGTATAATTATAATGCAAAAGGTGAAATAATTGCTATTGCATTATTCAACATTTGGAATTATTAGGCCAAAATGCGGATATAATTTTGAATAATTTATTTGCGAGTCTATATTTCGTCGCCTCTTAATTGTTGTGTATGCCGCAAGCTTGTATTACGTGTATACTTTTGTATATTGAGTTTGTTATCAAAGAATTGATGTCAATTTGACAACAAAATGGCAACTATTTTATTTATATTCTTTGAAAGAAAAAAAATCTGAAGTATACAATCGCAACTTCTCGGCCCTTTCCGTCAATCTTCGGATAAGTTATTGTGAATAATAGTCGAGGTGTGCCAATTGAAAGTGAGATAGTAAAAATTGCTAAATGCAGTATGCTTTATTCAGCAGCGGAGAAACTTATGTAGTCTCATTATTAGTACTACTTTTTCGAAATCAATACAATACGAGAAAAACGATACTCTTTCTATTAGTTTAAACCATTATAAATTATCTAATTAACCAATACATTCATGTCATTTGTCCTCAGAAACCTAATTCTTATGTAAATTTTCAAACGCCAACTTCTTTTTAACAATCATATCATACCGCCCAGCCACATACAAGACTAATCAACAAACACCAATTGTTGCCTCCCTTGAAATTGACCACATGATTGCAGAAGATGTAAGGTAGGTCACTGGGGAAAGCGAACAAAGCCGATAGCTCGGAATATGGGCACTATTCACTTAGAAAATTATATATGTCGCGATTTTGGTATATGCGCACTATTCCCATATAGAAAATTATATATGTCGCGATTTGGGTATATGCGGACTATTCCCTTAGAAAATTATATATGTTGCGATTTGGGTATATGCGAACTATTCCCTTAGAAAATTATATATGTCGCGATTTGGGTATATGCGCACTATTCCCATAGAAAATTATATATGTCGCGATTTGGGTATATGCGCACTATTCACTTAGAAAATTATATATGTCGCGATTTGGTAATATGCGCACTATTCCCATATAGAAAATTATATATGTCGCGATTTGGGTATATGCGGACTATTCCCTTAGAAAATTATATATGTCGCGATTTGGGTATATGCGAACTATTCCCTTAGAAAAATTATATATGTTGCGATTTGGGTATATGTGGACTATTCCCTTAGAAAATATAAATGTCGCGATTTGGGTATATGCGCACTATTTCCCTTAGAAAATTATATATGTCGCGATTTGGGTATATGCGCACTATTCCCATAGAAAATTATATATGTCGCGATTTTGGGTATATGCGCACTATTCCCATATAGAAAATTATATATGTCGCGATTTGGGTATATGCGCACTATTCCATAGAAAATTCTTTATGTCGCGATTTGGGTGTATGCGCACTATTCCCTTAGAAAATTGTATATGTCGCGATTTGGGTATATGCGCACTATTCCCATAGAAAATTATATATGTCGCCATTTGGGTATATGCGCACTATTCCCATAGAAAATTATATCTGTCGCGATTTGGGTATATGCGCACTATTCCCATAAAAAATTATATATGTCGCGATTTGGGTATATGCGCACTATTCCCATATAGAAAATTATATATGTCGCGATTTGGGTATATGCGCACTATTCCCATAGAAAATTATATATGTCGCACTAGCACTATTTTTATATTGAAGATAAAGAAACAACAACGACAAAATGAAAGAAAAAAATCATTAAAAAAAAATAAAAAAAAAACAAAAAAAAAACAAGCAAATCCACTATATTGCCTTTAAAAACCATATGTACATGTATCTTAATTCTTAATTAAGTAACAGTAATGCTTCCTCTCTTTAAAGAAAAAAACAAAACGCTTAACTTTTACATAGACGAGCTGCCTTTCGGACAAGCTTTGCAATGTACTTCTAAAATGCACATGTTAAATAAATGTTAAGTAAATTAAATATTATTGGATTTTAAAATTGTCAAAGACGGGTCTAGCAAAACCTGCTTTTCTTTTGTTCCAACTTGCTTGAGCAAGAAATTACATAGACTAAAGTAATTAGATTTATTTACTAAACCAAAGAGATAAAATAGTACATATTGACAAGTGCTTATGATGTTTAAGGTACTTCCGGTAGACATTGAACGCCGGCGTCATTTTGTAGGTCAGTTTTTGATTTATTTGAAAAGTTTATTTAAAATCACACTGACACATTGCCATGACTTTCTTTTTTTCCATTTGTCATAGACGTTGGAGTAATAACAGTACATTTGCAATTTAGGTTCTTTACTATTTACAAAATTAATTACAAATAAATCTACTGTGATAAAAATATGATTAAGGTATCTCATATGTCAATAATAATAATACAATTCGCATGCTTTGCATTTATTTCTACGACCTTAAAATCTACAGGATTTATAAGAAACCCGGATCACGACAACTTAATTTTCACTAAATATTTGATAAAAGAGGTAAGCAACATCACGAATGCTAGACGTTGCGCCGGCTTATGTGGCCGTCATGCGAATTGTTCATCGGTCTTTTACAATAGTGTGGACAAAAGTTGCCGGCTTCACGTTACGGAAAACTTCTTCAATGCCGACAGGATATCTTCACCCGGTTGGAAGATGTTTGTTGTGGAGGATAAAGAGTGTCCTGTTCACCTTAGTACTGCAACGATAGGAATGCCACTATGTTATCTTTAAAATCTGTGCAAAAACAACAGGCGTTTGCGAGATTTATAGTCAAAATTGTTCCCGATCCAGTATCAATGTTTGAGAAGAATATTCATCTAGGATTACACGTGAGTACATGTGCAAAAGATTAGCTCTTATTTTTGAACATTAGACAATAATATATATATATACTTTTTAATGAATAAACATTGATGTTCATGGTTTTCCGAAGTTTGTGCTTTTTATGTTTAACTGCTAGCTAAAATTTCTAGGCGGATCTCCAGTACGCGTTACTTATTGTTAGAGCAGGAAAAACGGAAAAAAAATAATAGAACTTAAACACGAGACCTCCCTTAAAACATTCTGATTCTACATTGATGATTGCATGACAAATCTGACATTACTAGAAATCTTAGTAAACTGTATGTAGGAAATAAGAAGATAAACCTTATGAGCTCTTTGTAGGCAGTGCTTAAAATTTGCCAAATGTTCTCCAGAATGGGTCAAATTTTATGAGTTTTTAACCGCAAAAGCCCAGGTCTCTGTCAAGTTACACTTGTGATGACTTCGAGATTACATATCTTCTTAAAACTTGAAATGATTGTAATGACAGCTTAAATTCCTTTAAGAGTAATCAATTCCCTACCATTTGGTACCAAGATATTGAAAATTGGTGAAAAAATGTTTGAGTTATGGAGTTCATATTAAGATGAGTGCTGAAAAATGAGCGGCGAGTTGCATACCTTTACTAAATATATATATATATATATATATATATATATAAATAAATCATTTTGGAGATGAAGGTAATTGAATTAAAAGCATATACCAAATATTAAAACATGTTTAAAATGAAAAATACTGCAGTTTACATGGTTTTGAGAGGTAGGAGTGTTGTAGAGTAGGTGAGGGGGGGGGGGGTGTCCCGGGGTAGTGACCAATCAACGCGCCGAACACCTATGATTCTAACTATCAGCCCGATTATCTCAAATGGTAGCTAAATCAATTCGGCGTAAACCGGTTTGTCCATTTTACAGATTTTTTTTCATAGGAAAAAGACATCGCCCGTCCAAAAGTACCTCGATGTCTCTTTGACAAGTCTAATAAGTTGTACTACTCAAATGGTAAAATGTTAGAAATAGTAAAATGGCAACCATTAGTTTTTTATGCGTGGTTAATACATTGAATATAATAATATAAAATATATTTTGTAAGTGATAAACAGTTGGAAACCGCAGCGTTACGTTATCTTTCAGAAAACGAACGGTTCTTGGTTATGGGAGGACGGGGATGTCCTCGGGACGTCGTTGAACTGGGGCAGCAGCCAACCCTATTGTCCTGAAGGCTTAGATTGTGACTGCGCTGCAATCATTTTAAAATGGTCGGGGTATACATGGAATGATGACGGGTGTCAATGGAAAAGAACAATAATCTGTGAATATATCAACGGCTAAAAAATTTACAAACTACAGTTGCAAGAGAAAAAAAAACAAAGTTAAATTGTTTTCAAGATTTTTTTTTATTTGAAATACATTATAGATTCAACTGAAACAAATACTATCCATTGAATACAATCCTTATATAACAGGGGCCTATAAAAGGCTTCTTTCCAAATTGAAATTCTTTTTAAAATCATGCAGTTTTCCAGAAAATTAGAAGTTACACTGATTTTTATACTTCTAAAATAAGCAGTTGTAGCGATTATTTTTCCCAAAATCAAGAAGCTAAGGCCTCTTGTATTGACTCTTCATTTTCACAATGCAATGATTGTTTAATTGAACCTACACTGTTAGCTTATACATCTCAGTGCATTTTTAAGCTTTCATTTAATTTCTTTCTAAGTTGGTATCTCTAGCAAGAAGATCGCAGTCTTGATTGTTTTCTTCCAAGTGATAAAAAAGTTGGTTTTGTTTTACCAGTTTTTTTAGTCATTCACAGACGAACATGTTCAGTATTCCTGAATTATGAATAATCAAATGCCCGTTAGCCTTACCCAGGATTCGATCGAAATGTCCGTTGCCCTTAACCAGGTCTCGATCATAATATACGTAGGCCTTACCCAGGACTCGATCAAAATGTTCGTTGACCTGACCAAGGACTCAATCAAAATGTACGTAGGCCTTTCCAAGGACTCAAAATGTCCGTAGGCCTTACCCAGGACTCAATCAAATGCCCGTAAGCCTTACCCAAGATTCGATCGAAATGTCCGTTGCCCTTAACCAGGTCTCGATCAAAATGTCCATTGGCCTTAACCAGGACTCGATCATAATGTACGTAGACCTTCCAAGAACTCTTGTCAAAGATATTAAAATCAAAGGGACATTTTTAAAACAAAACTAGCAAAAACAAAATTAATGCCTTTATTTCAAATGTTTCTAACTAACAAATTCTGTGATGCATTCGAGATACAAACAACTGCTAGAAAAATAAGAAACAGTGAAACTTTGTGAAATATACCTTAACTTTAAACAATTTATTCAAATATCGTATCATTATTTTGTTAAAGTTAAAGTAAACATACACTGTAATAAAATATAAGCAGTGCCAGCTTTATTGGGGAAGGGAGAAGACCTTAGGTGCCTTAACTTTGTATTGTATATCAGACAAAACATGACAGTATTCTGAAAAGTTTAACCATTAACCCCCTTAATCTTAAATGGACTGGCCCATCTTTTAATCTGGACAAAACCATCCATCTTTTTACGGGATATTACTAGAATTTGTCGTTTCTACTTAATTTAAAACCTACACCAAATGTTAATTAAAAAGGTATATGGATGGAAGAAAAATTGCTTTTTTGAAGAATTTCAGTGACAATGTCACTAACTAGGAATAAAATTACAAAAGTATATGGATCGGAAAAATTGCTTCTTTAAAGTGTTCTAATAAAGTTTTGACTAATTGGGAATTAATCAACAAGGAATATGGGTTGGGGAAAAATGCTTTTTTGCAGTTCCAGTGAAATCGTAACTAACTGAGAGTAAATTTAACAAATAATACGTGTTTGAAAAAACGACTGCTTTTTTTAAGTATTCCAGTGAAATCTTGACTAATTGGGAACTAATCAACAAGGAATATGGATGGGGGAAACTGCTTTTCTGAAGTGTTCCAATGAACTCTTGACTAATTGGGAATTAATCAACAAGGAATATGGATGGAGGAAAACTGCTTTTTTTTTTAACTATTCCAGTGAAATCTGGCCTAACAGAAAATTAACCAACAAGGTATATGGATGGGGGATAACTGAAGTGTAACAGTGTACAGTGACAATGTGTATTAACATTATTTACAAGTAAAGAAATGAGTTTTTTCACAGTCAATAACAGTGGTAATTTAAAAGGCATTAATGGTGATATCACATGATAGGTATATATACAGTATTAGGAGATAGTAGCATACCCTCAGACAGTCAAGAAATAATTAATTACAAAATACTAGGTACTATATGACAGAAACAAAATATATAGACAACTGACCATTTGGTTATTTTACAGATAAATGACCATCCGGTTATCTGTAAATCCAGTTATCTTACAGATAAATGACCATCTGGTTATCTTACAGATAAATGACCATCCGGTTATCTGTTAATCCAGTTATCTTATAGATAAATGACCATCTGGTTATCTTACAGGTAAATGACCATCCGATTATGTCACGATTCCCTGCCATTCGTTACTTACAGAAACTGACCAATCTTTTCCCCGGGCAGAAAAATGCCCCATTCGGAAATAAAACTGACCTCCGTTATTTACGTTATGCCATTGGGTTTATCTGAAAATTGGATGTCTAACAGATAATGAAAAATCTGGTTATTTTACAGAAATAAATGCCTTTTATCTGACCACCCGGTTCCCTTTACAGAAAACCAACACCCGTTCCCCTTACGAAAACCAAACCCCCGGGTTCCCTTTTACAGAAAACCCAACCATCCGGTTCCTTTTCGATAACCAAACCATCGGTTTACCTTCCAGATAAAACCCATTCTTCCTTACGATAACGACCACCCGGTTCCCTTACGAAACGACCAATTTTTTTCTCTTCTTTTAAAGTCCCTTTTTCCCCTTTTATATTGACTATAACTCAATTTCTGTAAAGTTACTTTTGAAAGAGTTTGCTTTTGGAAAATATAGATTGATTCATAAGTTACTCACCAACTTTACAAATTATCTCACTTAGTTACCATGAAGGTTCTGTACAAGATTTTAACTTATGTTGGGAAAATTTACATCATGTTCAATTACACATTTGAAAAGAATTTAAACAAATTTCTCACAATGAGGGTTTTTTTTTATCTAAATGTGCTAAATTTTAACAACATGGGCAAACAAAAATGGAAAAGAGTGGAAAATTTACATCAAATACACATTTGAAAAGAATTTCCCTCACCGTGAGGGATATTCATTCTAGATGTGCTAAATTTTAATAACATTGGCAAAGTAAATATGTGAGTTAAAGAAAATTACATCAAATTACAAATGAATTTTAATTGTTGATTTCTCTGCCCTATTTTTTTAATTGATATAGTGTATGCTACATGAATAAACAACTTGATAATGATGAACAATGAATTGTATTTGAGGAAGCAATCTGTGAGCATGGAAAAATTGTAAGTCTTGAAATTGAATTGAATTGAAATAATGAATAGCTGCAGTTTTAGTCACTATAAAGCTAATAACATATCCTCAGTCACTATGAAGTTGCTAACATTTCAGATCTGACAGAAAAATGAGCTGTGGAATCTGATGAATAACTAATGAAAAACATAATTTGGCCTCTAGAAAATATACAACAATTATTCTTTTTAAATAATGAAGAAGAAAAAATATATACACAATACTTGTGAGTTAATAATGAACTGTCGTCTTTACAATTTATCAAAAATCCATTGTGAAATTATCTCCCCTTTTTTCCAATTTATCAAAAAAATCCATTGTGAAAATATCTCCCCTTTTTAAGTTTCTTTGATAATTTAAACAATTTGACTGTTTTTCTTATCGATTTTGATTATTTGAAGTATTTTCGACTCCTTTTCTATCAATTTCCAGATTATCAAATTAATAATTAAATACTACTGATCACTGTATTATCATTAGTTGCCATGGCAACATTTTTAAATAAAATTCTTTCTGAAGACTTATGTACATTTCACACTTTCTGCAAAAATAACCAACAAAAAACAAACAAATTTTGGACATAATTCTGCTTAAAAAATAACACATCTTAAAATCCTGACAATATGTGCCAGGACACTTGATGACAATGATTTGATGAAAGATTAAATGTAATCTCTTGAATAATGTCAAACTTACGCAAAGGAGAAATTGTTTATTCTCGGTCACCCACTTAGTCTGCAAACTGGCATTCACCAGTCTTATTACTACCCAGAGTTTTATTTCGGAAAACCTGATCCATCAGCACTAAACAATCTTTATAATATAAACTTCTAAAATTTCTAACACCAATATAAATATACAGCTATAACAAACAAAAACTAAAATGGCCAGTAGCCAACATTCTGAGTGTGTGTGTTTTGTTTTTTTTTAAAAGAAAGAAAAAACTTAACACACTTATTCAAAAATTTTACCAAAAAATAGTTTACATACATTTACTTAAATAAAAAAATTGTTCTATCAATTGAAGCCCCAACAATTTTTCTGTAATTTTATTTAAATTTTAAAAATGTATTAATAAATATACAAAAAATTTCATTAGTTTAACTTAAGCATAATATTTAGCAAAAAGCAATAAATTTAAATAACCAATATCGTATATTTGAACAACATACTGTCACCTTAGTGCATTAATGGGTTAAGCCTTTATGAATTGTATTGGAGTTAACCAGTTATTCCACTAAGGTGACAAAATTATTACATGTGTAGTGAATTTAAAAAGCAATTTATATGAAATGCCTTATATTGGCACAATATTTCATATTTCGGACTTCAAATCTATTTCATGGATGACTGAACAAAAGAAATGTAGATAAAGAATATGGAAATAATATAGGAAATGGTCTATATTATTTCAAAACTATGTTGAATTAGTATTTCACACTAATGCCTTGTATTAAATATATGTAGAGGTGTCACATTTATCTTTTTAAACAGTAAGGTCCGTTTTTAGCTAAAAATCCATATTCCCGGTTTTTTAATTATTAATTAATTATTCCGACATGCATTGTAATCATTTTGAGTACAACAAAACATGAACAAAATGTCATATCTTGTCATTAAGAAAAAAGTTAATGTTGAAAATCTTACGATTTTATTAGTACGTTTGGTTAAACATTTAACATGGTTATTAGGTCACGGTTTAAACTGTTAACAGTTTTTTAAACAGTGAAACCCTTGAATTAAATTTACAAAATATGATATTATATCAGAAAACGAGCCGTTTTTCATTGCTATAAATCAACTGGCATACAATTTTGACAGCCTTTGGTATCTTTATAGTTTATCATGATGTTATGAAAATTCATCGATGATTTTTTTTTATAATAACAATATTACAATAATACTTAAATACAATGCAAATCTATTGATCAGCTGTTAATAAGATGCCAAGTCACTGACATAAGACTACTAATCTTGTTGGCAGGATGCCAGTTCCATTATAATATGTCCTAGGACCTAGCTCTATAGTAGAAATAGAAATGCATAATCTATGGCAGTGTTACATTATATATAAATCTACAAAAACACTCATATTTGTCAATTTTTTTATGTATATTAACAATGGTTTGTAAATAGCAGTAAGTATTATTTTTATCAACAGTAATTTTGTTGTTTATAAACAAGCTATGGTTACCAATACAGGTAATAAATAAACACCAATTGTTCAATGCAGGAGTTTATAAACAGTGTATGGAAACACCAAAAGATAACCCCCTCCCCCCGCCAAAAAAAAACAAAACAACAAAAAAAAACACAAAAGGTTAATAAACCTACTAAATGATCTTGACAATCCAGATATCATAATAATTTAATATTTCAATTATCAACAAAGGTAAGTAATCAGGAAATCATAATTAAGTACACTTAAGTTTCATGATTCCATATTTAGTATTTGATATGTACCGTATCATTTATAACATTATGGGTTTTTTTTTTTTACAAAAATAAAAACTAGAAATAAAAGTTTTCTATTGCTTTGAAGATAAAGGTACATACAAGTTCAATACAAAAAAAAAAAAAACAACATCCATTTCAGTGTATAATTTGTTTCCCCCATCTTTTACTTAATGCTGGGATATAATTTTTACACATAATGTGGCTCTATTTCAAGCTTTGGGATATATAATACCTGTATGTTCAAACAAGGTTTCAGACCACTAGATTATTCCTTTAAATTGCAGTTTTGAATGCTAAATTATGTACTGAATGTAGTTGTATACCACTAACAAAAAACTATCCACGTTACAATTATTCAGCCAATTTTGAACACCAATGTTTTAAAAGACCATCAGGGGTTAAATTTAAACTTCAGTTTATGGTGTGTAATTTTTTTTAAAAAATCAATCACTTATTACTCTGAAAAAGTGGCCCGGTTGAAAATGTCATTCACAACGTTTTTAAAAGGGGTGATAAAAAATGGAAAACCGGTAAAAAGGATGGACAGACTATAGTATTTGGCATTTTAAAATCAACATTTTAAAAAGAATAAAGACATTAATTTTTCCACGGTATTTTAACATAAATTTTCTTTTTAAAAACACAGGGGAAACAGGGGAGAAAAACTATTCACTACAAAAACAAAACCCCCTATTTATTTGTTTACTCATTACCTTTTTTTTATTCAAAATGTTAAATTATATTGAAAAAAATTTAAAAATCAAAATTTTTTTGGGATGTTTCTTTAATCGGAAAGTATTTAGGGTTTAAGCAGGATGCCTCCAGATTCATGCAAATTTTCTTCAAATTTTTAAAAATGTATTTAAAAGTAAAATATTGTGAAGTGAACAAAGATGTTAACTTACACATTGTAAATTGCGCTTACAATCTTCATAAATTACCAAAGAGAGATCAAAATATGCAAAATTAGCCTGAAGGATTTATGGTGATTAATACTGCAAAATGAGTAATTACTCACATATAACATGTTAATTATAAATTGAATCTTTTATCTTATTACTTCTCTTCAAATCTGAGTACATTTTTCTCAATTTTAATTTTCTTGAAATATTTTGACTTATCTGGAGGCATGCAGCTTTAACTTGATATATTTACAGGAATTTCTAAGAAATTCCTTGTCAACTAATTTCTGTAACATGATTGGGACAGTGTTGAATACATTATAACTATAATATATATAATCTAAAATGCAAAACTTCAATTTACTAAAACAAACAATATATTGTCTATTTATTTTATTATTACATGGTTCTACTTATTCAAACAATTACATGGTTCTACTTATTTAAACAAATTATGATGTTAACAAACATCAACACTATTACTAGTCACACCCAGCTTAAGCTGTTGGTGAAAAGAAATCCCATTTTTTATTTATTTTCAGGGTCATCTTTATTAATAGGTGGTCTTTAACACAGTTTTAACCGTTCCACTGTGCTAAATTATCCTTAATAAAGGATATACTATAAACAGAAACCAGTAAACATAAAGAAATAACAATTCCAGCTAGAATATAATTATAATTATATCATGCTCCTAGCAAAAAAATAAGTTAAAATTGAAAAATAGAAGTGAATTTATTATACTTTACACATTTTTTCAAAAATGTACAAATTTTGTTTTTAATCATAAACAATTCTTTCTACAAAAGAATAAAAATACTGAAAAAAAATTTGTTAATAGGCGACTATAGGGACAAACAGAAAATACACAGAGAAATCTAGGTCAAAACATTACCCACGCCTCGAAAGTAAAACTTCGTTAGCTACATCACATAACAAAAGAGATCCAGTAATCTTTTCAAGACAAACAAATAAAGCCTATAAATTGTTGCTATATATCTAGTACCGGTATATAATTCTATTAGTATAAATAAACTCTAAACAAAAACTTTATGTGCTAATAAAACTCCGAGTCAGAACTTTGAAGACTCTGGTCTTTTGAGCTGCTCTCTGTTGGTGTTTCCAGAGTTCTTGTTCCCCCTGTAATCATAGAAAAATAAACTATTACTTGTTAACTTCTTGGACTTTATAGGTGCTTATTCATGGGCCAGGACTTAAAATTTAGAATAAGAAATTTAAGACTTTTAAAAGCTAAACAGACTAGCTGATGAATACCTCAAGTCCCCCTTATGCTTAATACACTGCCACTCTGTTATAATGTGCCCTGTTATAATCTTAACCCCAGTATAATGCCTTGGCTCCCAAAATAATATCATATTTCATCACGGATCATAATTTTTTTATGTATATTTATATAGCGCCTTATCCACTGTAACAATTGTTCAATGTGACAGTCAAGTCTTGGACCCCAATATGAGCATTATAACGGGGTTTCAGTGTATTAAAATCATCCGCCTTCTGTCAGCTAGTTGGATAGCTTTCTTACATAAAATAAAATGTAATTCTGTATCAATTTTATCTTCACAAACTGTACAGTTTTGAATTGTATCATTTACATGCATGCTTACGAAATTGAAATTATTCTATTAAATTCTTAAAACACTAGAAATCAATTGCATAAGCTTAACAGAGAGTTCATTCAAACATGCCAATAAAGTAAGAAAGAATATACTGCTAAATCATTATTATTGGTGGGGAACTAATTTTCGTGGTTTTCGCTGATACGTCAATCTAAACAAGAGCTGTCGGTAGGACAGCAACACTCGACTATTCTTAGTGCTTGATAGTAAAAAAAATGCTTGATAGAGTTACCTCCTCCTGTTTACAGGTTGGGGTCATGATGGTGAACAAGTGTGCAAAGTTTCAAAGCCATATGTCAATGGACTTTGAAAATATTTGAACTATTACAAAAACTTTAACGTAAATTCTAAGTCGAAAAAGGGGCATAATTCTGTCAAAATGCTTGATAGAGTTACCTCCTCCTGTTTCAAGGTTGGGGTCATGATGGTGAACAAGTGTGTAAAGTTTCAAAGCCATATGTCAATGGACTTTGAAAATATTTGAACTATTACAAAAACTTTAACGTAAATTCTAAGTCGAAAAAGGGGCATAATTCTGTCAAAATGCTTGATAGAGTTACCTCCTCCTGTCTACAGGTTGGGGTCATGATGGTGAACAAGTGTGCAAAGTTTCAAAGCCATATGTCTATGGACTTTGAAAATATTTGAACTATTACAAAAACTTTAACATAAGTGGTTACGCCGACGCCGACGCTCGGGTGACTGCAATAGCTCTACTTATTCTTATCGAATAGTCGAGCTAAAAATTAAAATCCAACTTTTGTCTGCTATGAGATTATTATGCATCACATTATTTTCATTTTAATCATTTCAAAAAATAAACAGTCTAGGAATTTAAGAACCCACAAAAAATGTTAATTGAGACAAAACCACGAAAAATTCATGGCCACGAAATCAAGTGAATTTACAATAACCATTCATTAGCGTTGATGTAGGTGTGTATTTAAGAACCCACGAATATGTTAATTGAGACAAAACCACGAAAATTCATGGCCACGAAATTAAGTGAATTTACAATAACCATTCATTAGTGTTGATGTAGGTGTGAATTTCTTCAATACTTACCGAATCCCGAAGTATTCTCGTTTCTTGATCGAATGAATGTACTAGACATAGATGGAGCAAAGGACATATGAGCTAAAATAATGGCGAGACAGTCGGCTACACGATCATTCGGAGCACAGGACAGAGCCGGAGAATAGCCTGAGATAGAAAAAATAAATAAAAGTTTAGAATATAAAATCATGACCAGATAAGTGTAGATATATAGAAAAATCAGCAAAGCTTGTCATAACAATTTACATGCTAAGTTTTGTATAACAAGAGATCCATGATGGCCCTGAAATCGCTCACCTGTATATAGGCCCCCAGGGCGGGGCCAATTTTAACCCAGGGGCTTTTATTTGAACAAACTTGGTAGACAATCATTTGAAGATGTTTCATAATAAATATCAAAGCTCTAGCTCTAAGAAGATTTTTTAAGTTTTTACTTTACACATAGGGAAAAACAATGACCCCCACCCCTCTGGGTGGGTCCAATTTTTCCCCTAAGCTTTTATTTGAACACACTTGGTAGACACTCACTAGAAGATAATTAATGCTTAATATCTAAACTCTAGCTCTTTGGGTTTTTTAACAGAAGATTTTTTAAGTTTTTAAAATCAATGACCACCCGGGGAGGGGCCAATTTTAACCCCAAGGCCCTTATTTGAACAAAAATGGTAGACACCCATTAGAAGATGCTAAATATCTTAGCTCTAGCTCTAAAGGTTTTTTAAAAGAAGATTTTTTAAGTTTTTACTATATACATAAAGGGAAAAAACAATGACCCCCTGGGTGGGGCCAATTTTGACCCCAGGGCTTTTATTTGAACCTGAGTTCAGCTTGGAATTATTAAATTCTTTGAACAATTTTTTAAGTTGACTACAAAAGGAACATTCCTGTGAAGTTTGGATGAAATTGGCTTAGTGGTTTATGAGGAGATGTCGTTTAAAGTAAAAGTTTACGGACAGACAGACGAGGGATGGACAGACACCAGAAGAAAAGCGATCACAAAAGCTCACCATGTCACTTTGTGACAGGTTAGCTATTAAAAATTGTCTGGTTTTGTCTCTTCAGAAATGTACATTGTGAGCTACGATAGGAATTTGACATCAAAATGCTAAAAACATGAATAGGTAGGTTAGCAATTAAGACGACTAACTTTAGTTTATACAGAATTAATTTTAGTTTGATTGTTTAGGAAGCTTTATGCTTACAGACACACTCTTGAATCCATTCCTGGAACCAACCAGTACTAAGCAATTAGTGTAGTTTCTCATTCAAGGTAACAACCTTAACCTATGCAACTAGCAATCTTTAGATTACTTTTCTGACATGTTTACCACTCGGCCCTGCAGCAACTTATGTCTGCCTATCAAAGCAAGGGATTATGAGTTCAAGCTTTTTTCTTTGTCATAACCATATTCTCTCATATGAAACTAGCACTGATTGGTTTCAATAGCCTTAGACTTGAACATTTATGATTTATTCCAAGGGGCGTCCGTGGCCGAGTGGTTAAGGTCGTTTACTTCAAACCACTTGCCCCTCACCGCTGTGGGTTCGAATCCCGACTGGGACTTTGGATTCTTTCATGTGAGGAAGCTATCGGAACGTCGGTGGTTCTCAGGTGCCCCTTCGTGCCTGAAATAATGCATGGAAGGGCACCTGAGGTCTTCCTCCACCAGTAAAGCTGGAACGTCGTGATATGACCTATACTGTGTCGATGTGATGTAAAACCCAAAACAAAACAAACAAAATTTTATTCCAAGCAGTTTGCCTTTGCTTCTTAATTAGCAGTAACTTAATAAATATAAACATGTAAAAATGAGCAAGCCAAACCCTATATTTTTTGGGTCAAAAGGCCCATTTTTATCATTTTGTTTATTTAAAGGCCTTTCCCATTAAAATATGGCCCCTTTAACATAACAAAATTTTCCCAAAACGGGTTTGGTTAAGATAAATCCCAAAAAAAAAGAAAAATAAAAAAATAAAGGACATTTTTCAAAATAGAACTTGCATTAAATCGAGAAACTTTTAAACATTTTTTTCTGAATCAGCTTGTTTTGAAAACAAATGCCCTTTAAAGAATAAAATTTTATTGTCTGAAAATAAAAATTGTGTTTTGGGAGAAAATTTTGTTTTCCCCCAAAAGATTAAACCAGAAAACCCCAAAGGAGTAAAATCTATTCCCTTCACCCTTTTTTAAGCAAAGCGCCGAAAACATATTTTTTTAAAATATAAAACCCCAAAACACAAAGGGGGCCCAAAAAATTTTTTGAAATATTGAACATATCAAAAAATTTAAAATCACTTTTTTTGGGAAAAGCAGTAAAGGAAAATTTGGGAATTAATTTTTACTTTTAAAGGTAATTTTAAAATCTTAAAGTTTGGTGTTGGTGGTTTTTTTAAGGTAGTTTTAAACTTCAAATTTAAAACACCCAAGTAAAACCACATTGTTTAAAACCCAAAAAGGCCACTGTTCGGGGCCAAAACTTGAAAAATTTTTCCCTTTAAAAGGGCTTTTAAGAGTTTTCCCAAATTTACTATTACCCCCAACTTTCCAAAAGGGGAACTGATTAATTCCCTTAACTTTGCCAAGACCAGGTTTCAGTTTAAAAATAAACCCCAAAAACATTTTCAAAAAAAGAAATTTTGCCCTTTTTGCCCCTGTCCAAAACCCGAAACTCCAAGGATTGAACAAATTCCCCGGCCCAAAAACGCTCTATATTTTTTAAAGATTTAAGGCAAAGGGTTCTTAAACCACATTTCTATGTTTTAAATTTTTGTCATACAAAGGGTAGTCAAAAACAAAAAAGGGGAAAGTAAATTGAATTTTCCCTTTTATATCAAACAGCTGTAAAAGACTGGCCCCTTTTAGTAATTAAAATCTTTGTATTTTCCAGGTTTTTAATCCTATTTTTTAACCCCGGGCTATTTAAAAAGGGCACTAAAAACCAAAAAATAATAAAAATGAAAAATTTCATTATAATAACTGAAACGTTTGTAACTTACTTTTTCATTGGATAATCATAAATTTTTAATATTTTTTTTTGATACTGCATTTTTGAAAACTTTCACTTTTAAATTGGATTTAATAAATGATTTTTTTACATAGTTTTTAAATCCCAAAAGCTCCCTGTAAATTTTATGAAGCAATCTCAATTTTCTTTCTCTAAAAAAAAGGCAGTTTGCTTTGCTGTTTTATAAATTTGTTACAAATAATTTTTGGAACAGGCTGTATATAGAATTGGCTATTTGCAATATAACCCTCTACTAGACGAGGGTTATATTCCAAACAACCAGTTTATATACAGCCTTTTGTCTAGGGACTTGGGTTATATTTCCAAACAACTGTTTATATAGGGCCATTATTTCAGACAGAGCCCAAAATATGCAAAAATAGCCCTTACTGCGTTGTTAACGGCAAAAAGTAGTAAAAACGCAATAGTAACCTGGTGATATATATACTCCAAAACCAGTCATTAATCGCACATAACATGTAAATTATTACGTAAATCTTAGATCTTCTTGCTTTTCTTAAAACTATAGTACATTTTTCTCAAGTTTTTTATCAATATTTTGGCACATCTGGAGGCATGCAGCTTCAAGAGAGAAAAAACACTACTGAAACTACTTACGTTTTCATATCCTGATTAGCTTTATTTATTACATTTTTAGGTCGTCTATCTTATCTAGAATTAACAGTGCTAGATACTTCATGGTCCTGAAATATATATGTTGTAAATAAATACTGGTTTTAAGTAAATAAATTAGATATCATACAACCATTCTGCACAAAAACACTCTAAATAACCATGATGAACTATCAATAAATTTTATAAATATATGTAGAAGAACTCCACTTGAGACGTCTTTCTTGATCAAAATAAAAGGGAGACAAATCAATAATGAAGCTGATTTCATTACTTACATTCATACATGCATAGTGTAAAGCTGTATTTTGGGGACTCATCAGAGCAAGACTCAAATCTGCCTTGTTCTGTACTAACAATTCTGAAATGTATAATACAAGCAAATTTTGTACTGCAAACAATGAGTACGAGGGATGATCCAAAATAATGTAAGATTTTTGCTATTGCTTATAAACAGGTTGTTTAAATTAAGTAAACCACATATTGAAATAAATCAGAACATTAAATTAATAAGATAAGATAGAAAAACAAAATATTTTGTAAAAATTGCAAGCACACTAAGAGATTCTCACATTCTCTTCAAGTGACCTTGACCTACTTACCAAATGAGGCTAAATGATCCTGAGAAGCTGCTAAAATCAAATTATCTTCCAGTGACTTTGACTTACTTACCAACTAAAGCTAAATGACCTTGAAGATCTGCTAAAATCACATTCTCTTCAAATGACCTTGACCTACTTACCAACTGAGGCTAAATGACCTTGAGAAGCTGCTAACATCACTGGTGTTCTACCAAAGTTGTCTGTTGTATTAACTAAGGCATTATGACTCAATAATAACTGTAGAGATTCAACTTGGTCCCTGTAGGCTGCTGCATGAACTGGGGTCCTATAAATATAAAAGTTTTTCATTTTTTCATATATTTACATGATTTAAACCTGGTTCCTGTTTATACCCCATTTTCTAAATTATTAATCAAAGCCAGCTACAGCTAGTGGCAACTTAAATCGTCTTATGACACCAGTGCAGACCTAGATCAGCCGGCACATTATGGTCTGTCTGCACTGTTCAGTCAGTATATTTGTTTGTTTGATTTACGTCACACCAACACAGTATAGGTCATATGGCAACTTTCCAGCTTTACTCGTGGAGGAAGACCTCAGGTGACCTTCCGTATATTATTTCTGGCACAAACGGGCACCTGAGTAGAACCACCGGCGTTCAGCAAGCTAGCTGGATAGCTTCCTTGCATGAAAGAATCCAGCCCCTTTGGGGATTTGAGGGACAAATGGTTTGAAGTCAACGACCTTAACCACCCGGCCACAGACGCCCCTAGTCAATATATCATTTAAAATTTTTCCCTTGGAAATGATGAATGGTTTTGTCCAAATGATAAGATAGATGAGTTCATTTAAGATTTTTAGCGTGGTAAGGTTAGAGCTTGCATGGATATAATTAGTACTTATATAGATAAATTTTCTAGGCAAAGCGAAACCACTAGAGTAGAACTGCCAACACTGTGCAAGCTAGCTGGATAGCCTTCACTCTGAGGTGCATTCAAAAAGAGGAGAATCAAAAAGTTTTTTAAGGATTCGAAACCCACAGCTATTGGGGCCAATTAATCTGAAGTCAGCAAACTTAACCACTCAGCCCACAGAGGCCGATTCTTAAATAATCGAGGTTGTATGGAAATAATTTCACTACAAATGTTGTAAAAACTGTCATTACCTGCCCTTTTGAGTCCTGGAGGTTAAACTATGGTATCCCCTAAAATGTCCAGCAACAAATCTGTACAGCTGTCATTACCATTTGACCTGTAATTAAGTTAAACACACATCAAATTACAACCAGCAAAGATAACTGTATTTGTCACTGGATTATATTTCCATAAACTCTTGCCAACAAAACAATGTAAATCTTAAGCTTATCACTTGGCCCTTTCACTGCCTACAAGATTGGTATATACACGTCCCACTCAATGTATTATGGATTTGCCTACAAGACATATAAATTTCATCACCTTAGTGTAATAACAGGTAAACTCCTATTAAATAATAACAGGATTTAACCCGTTATTGCAATAAGGTGGCAACTTGTCCTTGTTAATATTTTTTCTGATTACTGATTGTTCTTTTATTTTTAGCTTGTCTGTTTAGAAGAGAAAGTCCAGCAGTTATGATCACTGCGACATCATTGTTGTCATCGTTGTTGACATCATACAAAAACTTCAATGTAGCCCATTTATTAACATTTTAAACATAAAACTTGGAATGCTTGCATATCATGACAAGGTGCAGTTCTACGACAAGGGACATAATTCTGAAAGCAATATATTTGGAGTTACACTCCATTTTAACTACGAATTTAAAACAGATTGTTAACACCACTTTGGTGCTCTTGTTATCATTACTATAAGCATACACAACTGAATATAATGTTGAGAATTTTTATATACTTACACAGCACAATGTAAAGGTGAGAAAGAGTTCCCTGAGAATTGCCGATGTTCCTCGTTCTCCAATAACAGGTCCACACATGCCTCATGACCTAAAAATAAAATTGAGGAAATAATTTAATGGTCTACTTTCTTAATCTTTATAGTGTAAACTGCGATAATGCATAGCCTTTGCAAACAGGATGAAAATATACCAGCATCTTTGCATATCCATGAACCTGACAGGGCCGCATATCTGTAACAGGATGAAAATGGAAAAAGTCCATTACAAAGATTCAGTAAGATATGTGTTATTACATGTATGTTTGATTTCAGCAAAGTTTTACCATCAATTTTAGAATGTTAATGTACATATCATGACATACAATATTAATTATACTGTTTTTTTTTAGTTTGTTCAGTTTTCAATTTTAACAATATTTGGTTATATCTTGGTGATCCTATCCACCAAACTAGCTTTCCTGAAAAACTAACAAGTGTGATTAAACCGATTTCTCCATAAGGAAGCTTCTACTAATCTCACATAATTTCTGAATGAGGAGTGAGAGACAAATGTCCATTACACTGAATGTATGAGTCAGGATCAAACAAGCCACCTCTGGATGACAAATCTGACGCTCACCCTATTTAGCCAAGCCTGCCAACAACAAGGAGTGAAAATGGAAGAACTTTTTGCAGGGGTTTAGAGGGCCATGTAGGCCCCTTGCAGGTCCAGGACAATGCTCTTTTGGGGGCCCCCTTCAGCTCCTGAGATACATGCATGTATCACCAGAGCAAAAACTTCCGGGAAGCGTCTAATACCTTTATTGAAACTAAGACCAGAATGGATGTCTTTATTGCATTTACACTGAATTTTTGCAGAATGGTCTCTGGCACATAAAAATTAAGGAATTCTGCGGGATATTGGCAGCACTTTGAGCTAAGCTGACAGACATATTGAATATACCATCAATATTTTTTATGTATCAGGTAGTGATTAAAATGAAGTAAGATAAAAAGTTACCATTATAACAGGCAAAATGAAGAGGTGTATAGCCTTGTCTATCATGAAGTTTCTCTAATGGTCCCATCTGAAAAAGTAGACAAAACAAAACTGTATCCTTTCATGTTTCTTTTACAAATATAATCTAAAATGTTGTTTAAAAAAACCCCGCAACAACAACAAAAATAAATATATCTACTTTGAACTTTTATATCAATTGAAAAAATAGAAAGATTTAATCAGAATAAATAACAATTTCAAATTAACAATAGTACAGTACAAAACTTTTAATATAAAGAACTAAATTTAAGTGGTTCAAATTCACAATTTTAAAGAAAAAATAGCTAACCAGGCTTACCACAATTTATCACATGTCATGGAAGATTGAGAAACCAAATGTGTAGCCTCGATAAATAAAGTCTTTACTTACCATTGCTTACTTAGCTAAGTTAAAGTAGGCCTTTGAAAAATATATTCACTAATTGCTTAAAAATGGTAGACATACATAAATTTCCAGGGGCAAAAAATTGCCAAAAACAATCCCTATATAATGTGTATAAATGTAAAGATTACATACCAATAACATTGATCCTAGAAGTCCTACATGTCCACACAGAGAGGATAAATGTAGTGCTGTACGACCTTTATGATCCTGTATCGATATATCAGCACCATTATGTAACAAGGCATCCACACATTCTTCATGACCATTAGCAGCCTATAAATAGTAACACTGACATGAGACAAGTGTCACATGACCAACAGCAGTCTATAAATAGAAACACTGACATGAGACAAGTGTCACATGATCAACAGCAGCCTATAAATAGAAACACTGACATGAGACAAGTGTCACATGATCAACAGCAGCCTATAAATAGAAACACTGACATGAGACAAGTGTCACATGATCAACAGCAGCCTATAAATAGATTGACAGACATGAATGTTTGTTTCATGACCTTTAGCAGGCTATAAATAGATATACTGACATGAACATTTGTCACATGACCATTAGCAGTCTATGAATATACTTCAAGACATAAATTTATATAATTTTCATGAATGTTTGCCATGTGACCATAAGCAGCCTATAAATAGATTGAATGGCATAAAAGTTTGTCGTACAACTTTTTGCAGGCTAAAAATAGATTTACTGACACAAACACCTATTACATGACCATTAACAGTCTATAAGAAGATTTACTGACATGAACATTTGTCAAACGACCATTAGCAGGCTAAAAAAAAGATTTACTGACTTGAATCTTTGTCACATGACCATAAACAACCTATAAATAGATTTATTGACTTAAACATTGATCATATCACCAAAAGGCAGTCTATAAAAAGATTTACTGACACAAATGTTTGTCACGTGGCCATTTCAACCTATAAATGGATAAACTGACATGGACATGAAAATAAGATGGAATACTTGTACTACTATTTATGATTAATATTTCAAATTTAGATGGTCATCTTGCGGATATATAAACATTAATCTATTGGCCATTAGTATCCATGTAATAAATAAAGGTTATAAATAAGATGTCAATTAAGCAGTTACTTACCCCTCTATGAAGAACTGTACGACCCTGAATATCACGAGCATTTACTATGGCACCATTTGCTATCAGATATAGAACTGTGTCCACATGGCCATTCTCAATGGCTAACATGAGAGGTGTTCTGTAAGAAAAACACAAACGTGTGATTCACAAATGTTCAATATTTTTCAGTTAATAAAATTAAGTTGATACGTCTTCATTTTATATTGGAATTAACCGATCCTAGTGAAATGTCTCAGTGGGTCAAAACTGGTTGACCTTATTATCAAATAATATCAAAATACCATAGTATTTAACATGTTGATCTCCCCTTCTATAATCTTGTTAATACTTTGTTTTTGCTATCAAATATTAAAGTTTGGCTGGCCTGGCTCTGTCCTTGTTTTAGATGTTAAAATGATTTCACATTACAGCAGTCAATCCATATAACTGGCTTTCCTGCATAACTTCCTAGTAATTACAAAATGCTCTGCAAGTGACTTGACTACGAATCTCACACAATTTCTGAATAAGACAAATTTGACTTAATGCCCAAGATTAATGGTCATGGAGATATACCACCTTGCATGAGGATCGAACTGACAGATTTACACTGGTGGCATTAGTCCTCTACTATTGTCTTCTGTACTATTCAAAGTGTTTGCGACTAAATTATGAAGCAAAAGGATGTGGTTGCTTAGTAATCAATCAGACTCAAATAAGCCTTCTTCAAAATCCAGCTTAAAGACGTTTTCGGGAGTTTTCATATAAACATATAGGCAAAATTAAAACTGTTCAATAGAATTTCTTTAAACTTGGCATGTTATTAGATTATGATAACAGAAATATTTTAAGCGAAAAAAAAATTTGGGTCACCGTTCTCGTTTTAGGGTTATCTGCCCCTGAATCAGACTTTTCTACTTATTTGAGGTCATTTCAAGGGCAGATAACTTATACATACTTAAATGAATTCTTGTTTCTACTTCTGGATTATGTTTTTCTTTTTATTGTTGATTACAATACATAATAATATGTAATTCCTTCGTTTCTGTTGCTTTTTTTCAATGAAAATAAAGACCATTTTTTAAGAAAAAATGCACAGGTTAAAAGATGAAGTGGGAATAAAAACTACCGACTAAAACGAAGGTAAGCTTCATGAAAATAAGAAAGAAAAATTGTATTAATTCCCTTCATTGTAAATTATCTGCCCTTGAATTTAACATAAAAAGTCCAATTCAAGGGCAGATAACTCAACAAGAACTGTCGGAGGACAGTAACGCGCGACTATTCGAAAAGTTGTCACAAGTGTGTTTCATTGAGTATAATAATGCTTACCTATATGAATATATAAAACTGTCCGAAAAGGTACAAGTGCTTGTTATTAAGATGTTTTATCGAGTTAATCACTGCTTTATTATTATAAAATGCATAAAATTGTTCAAAAAAGGCACAAACCCTTCAGTAGTTGTGGAGATATTTGCTTAACCAAGAATTTTAAGTAGAAAAAGGGGCATAATTATGCAAAAGAGCAAATCAGAGTTATTGGACTTGTGCCAATCATGTAAGATAATCACAGAGAACAAGTGTGTGAAGTTTCAAGCCATTCCCTTCAGAAGTTATGGAGATACCAGCTTGCATGCAAAAACTTAACAAAAATTTTTAAGTCGAAAAAGGGGCATAATTATGCAAAATGGCAAATCAGAGTTATGGGACTTATTCCAATCATGTAAGATAATCACAGAGAACAAGTGTGTGAAGTTTCAATCCATTCCCTTCAGTAGTTATGAAGATACCAGCTTGCACGCAAAAACTTAACCGAGAATTTTAAGTCGAAAAAGGGGCATAATTATGTAAAAAAGCACATCAGAGTTATTGGACTTATGCCAATCATGTTAGATAATCACAGAGAACAAGTGTGTGAAGTTTCAATCCATTCCCTTCAGTAGTTATGGAGATACCAGCTTGCACGCAAAAACTTAACCAAGAATTTCTAAGTCAAAAAAGGGGCATAATTATGCAAAAAAGCAAATCAGAGTTATGGGACTTGTGCCAATCATGTAAGATAATCACAGAGAACAAGTGTGTGAAGTTTCAATCCATTCCCTTCAGTAGTTATGGAGATACCAGCTTGCACGCAAAAACTTAACCAAGAATTTCTAAGTTGAAAAAGGGGCATAATTATGCAAAAGAGCAAATCAGAGTAATGGGACTTGTGCCAATCATGTTAGATAATCACAGAGAACAAGTGTGTGAAGTTTCAATCCATTCCCTTCAGTAGTTATGGAGATACCAGCTTGCACGCAAAAACTTAACCACAGGGACGCCGACGCCGACAAATGGGTGACTGCATTAGCTCGATTATTCTGCGAATAGTCGAGCTAAAAACAAGAATGGTGACCCCAATTTTTTTTCCGCTTAAAACGTTTCTGTTATCATATTCTAACAACATGCCAAGTTTAAAGAAATTCTATTGAACAGTTTTAATTTTGCCTATGTCTATATGAAAACGTCCTTAAATAAATACTGTTCCACTAAACAATGAAGCAAATTAAACTGTATATACCTATCTCTGGCATCGTTGATATCTACAATATTATTATCATCAGATGTTTCCATTAGTAACCGTAAACATTCTGTATGACCATTTATAGCTGAAATATAAAAACAGTCACTTAACTAATTAATCCCCAACCTATTGCAACCAAAGTGATTATCCTATGTCACAAGTATAAGGCCAGGCCAGCCTACACAATCGTGTAGTCTGACCTGGCTCTATACTGGTGGCTGACATATTTACATTACTATGTACAATACAAAGAGTAAAGTTTTTGTCATTATTGTCACAGCTGCAGCATCGTCACAGCTAAAATATCGTTACAGCTGAAGCATTGTCACAGCTGAAGTATCATCACAGCTGAAGTATCATCACAGCTGAAGCATTGTTACAGCTGAAGCATTGTTACAGCTGAAGCATTGTCACAGCTGAAGCATTGTCACAGCTGAAATATCGTCACAGCTGAAGAATCGTCACAGCTGAAACATTGTCACAGCTGAAGTATTGTTTACAGCTGAAGAATTGTTACAGCTGAAGCATTGTCACAGCTGAAGCATTGTTACAGCTGAAGCATTGTTACAGCTGAAGCATTGTCACAGCTGAAGCATTGTCACAGCTGAAGCATTGTCACAGCTGAAGCATTGTCACAGCTGAAGCATTGTCACAGCTGAAGCATTGTTACAGCTGAAGCATTGTCACAGCTGAAGCATTGTCACAGCTGAAGCATTGTCACAGCTGAAGCATTGTCACAGCTGAAGCATTGTCACAGCTGAAGTATCATCACAGCTGAAGTATCATCACAGCTGAAGTATCATCACAGCTGAAACATTGTCACAGCTGAAGCATTGTCACAGCTGAAGTATCATCACAGAATAAGCATTTCACAGCTGAAGTATCGTCACAGCTGAAGCATTGTTACAGCTGAAGCATTGTCACAGCTGAAGTATCGTCACAGCTGAAGCATTGTTACAGCTGAAGCATCATCACAGCTGTAGCATCCCACAGCTGAAGTATTGTCACAGCTGTAGCATTTCACAGCTGAAGTATCGTCATAGCTGAAGCATTGTTACAGCTGAAGCATTGTTACAGCTGAAGCATTGTCACAGCTGAAGTATCATCACAGCTGAAACATTGTCACAGCTGAAGTATCATCACAGCTGAAGCATTGTCACAGCTGAAGTATTGTTACAGCTGAAGCATTGTTACAGCTGAAGCATTGTTACAGCTGAAGCATTGTCACAGCTGAAGCATTGTCACAGCTGAAGCATTGTCACAGCTGAAGCATTGTCACAGCTGAAGCATTGTTACAGCTAAAGCATTGTTACAGCTGAAGCATTGTTACAGCTGAAGCATTGCCACAGCTGAAGCATTGTCACAGCTGAAGTATTGTCACAGCTGAAGCATTGCTACAGCTGAAGCATTGTCACAGCTGAAGCATTGTCACAGCTGAAGCATTGTTACAGCTGAAGCATTGTTACAGCTGAAGCATTGTTACAGCTGAAGCATTTGTTACAGCTGAAGCATTGCCACAGCTGAAGCATTGTTACAGCTGAAGTATTGTCACAGCTGAAGCATTGTTACAGCTGAAGCATTGTTACAGCTGAAGCATTGTTACAGCTGAAGCATTGCCACAGCTGAAGCATTGTCACAGCTGAAGTATTGTCACAGCTGAAGCATTGTTACAGCTGAAGCATTGTCACAGCTGAAGTATTGTCACAGCTGAAGCATTGTTACAACTGAAGCATTGTCACAGCTAAAGTATCATCACAACTGTAGCATTGTTACAGCTGAAGCATTGTTACAGCTGAAGCATTGTCACAGCTGTAGCATTTCACAGCTGAAGTATCATCACAGCTGAAGTATTGTTACAGCTGAAACATTGTCACAGCTGAAGTATCATCACAGCTGAAGTATCATCACAGCTGAAGTATCGTCACAGCTGAAGCATTGTTACAGCTGAAGCATTGTCACAGCTGAAGTATCATCACAGCTGAAGTATCGTCACAGCTGAAGCATTGTTACAGCTGAAGCATTGTCACAGCTGTAGCATTTCACAGCTGAAGTATCATCAAAGCTGAAGTATTGTTACAGCTGAACTATTGTCACAGCTGAAGTATCATCACAGCTGAAGTATTGTTACAGCTGAAACATTGTCACAGCTGAAGCATTGTCACAGCTGAAGCATTGTCACAGCTGAAGCATTTCACAGCTGAAGCATTGTCACAGCTGAAGCATTGTCACAACTGAAGTATCATCACAGCTGAAGTATCATCACAGCTGAGTATCGTCACAGCTGAAGTACTGTCACAGCTGAAGTATCGTCACAGCTGTAGCATTTCACAGCTGAAGTATCGGCACAGCTTAAGCATTGTTACAGCTGAAGTATCGTCACAGCTGAAGCATTGTTACAGCTGAAGTATTGTCACAGCTAAAGTATCGTCACAGCTGAAGTATCATCACAACTGAAGTATATCACAGCTGAAGTATCGTCACAACTGAAGTATCATCACAGCTGAAGTATCGTCACAACTGAAGTATCGTCACAGCTGAAGTATCATCACAACTGAAGCATTGTTACAGCTGAAGTATTGTCACAGCTAAAGTATCGTCACAGCTGAAGTATCATTCACAAACTGAAGTATATCACAGCTGAAGTATCGTCACAACTGAAGTATCATCACAGCTGAAGTATCGTCACAACTGAAGTATCGTCATAGCTGAAGTATCGTCACAGCTGAAGCATTGTCACAACTGAAGTATCATCACAGCTAAAGTATCGTCACAGCTGAAGTATCATCACAGCTAAAGTATCGTCACAGCTGAAGTATCGTCACAGCTGAAGTATCATCACAGCTGAAGTAACGTCACAACTGAAGTATCATCACAGCTGAAGCATTGTTACAGCTGAAGTATCATCACAGCTGAAGCATTGTCACAACTGAAGTATCATCACAGCTGAAGTATCCTCACAACTGAAGTATCATCACAGCTAAAAGTATCGTCACAGCTGAAGTATCGTCACAACTGAAGTATCATCACAGCTGAAGTAACGTCACAACTGAAGTATCATCACAGTTGAAGTATCCTCACAGCTGAAGTATCGTCACAGCTGAAGTATTGTCACAACTGAAGTATCATCACAGCTGAAGTATCGTCACAGCTGAAGCATTGTCACAGCTGAAGTATTGTCACAGCTGAAGTATCGTCACAGCTGAAGCATTGTCACAGCTGAAGTATTGTCACAGCTGAAGTATCGTCACAGCTGAAGTATTTTACAGCTGAAACTTCATCACAGCTGAAGCATTGTCACAGCTGAAGCATTGTCACAGCTGAAGTATCGTCACAGCTGAAGTATCGTCACAGCTGAAGTATTGTCACAGCTGAAGTATTGTCACAGCTGAAGCATTGTCACAGCTGTAGTATCGTCACAGCTGAAGCATTGTCACAGCTGAAGCATTGCAAAAGCTGAAGCATTGTAATAAAATTATACATTTACAGAATTTATGCTCTAAATTGCTTTCAAAGCAAAATATGTTGTGTTTTGTCAAATTTTGAAATTTATGCTCACTAAAGAACAATTAAACTATCTATATACCTGCAGCGTGAAGTGGTGTCCTACGTGAGATGTTATCATGTACGATTATACTGGCACCTTGAAGTAGTAACGTCTCTACACATTCTGTATGACCATTAAAACACGCTAGGTCCAGCATGGTTCGTCCTGTAGCAAGATTATTGATTACATCTTCATATACTTTGTAATGAAATAAAAAAATATCTGTATATGTGCATTTTTAAATTAAATTAATATATCGTTAGAGTTTAGTGTTATTAATTTGTTGTGTGGTTTGGATGCTGTTAAAGGAACTCCACTGAGGTCCAAAAGGCTTAAAAACATAAAGTTTGAATTTCTAACATAGATCAGCTGGGATACATAAAACAGGAAGACATGCAAAAGATAATTAAGATATATACTCAGAAATGAAAATCATATCATTTTTGAGTCATTTTTAACAATTTAAAGAATTATTCTAGAAAAAAAATGCCTCTGTATCAAAAGTCCCTGACTATACATTAATTCTGTCCATTTTGCTAGTATACATGTAGCTATACACTTTAAATCAAACTAACTTTTTAAATTATATGAAAAATGTTGTGAGATGAGACATAAATGATATCTCACTGAAAACATAATTTTTTGTTAGTAAACATAAAACAAAAACATAAATATACCATTAACATCTCGGATTTCAAGGTTCATAACACACGACAACAATACAAGCAGTGCTTCATTATGTCCACGAGATGCCTGAAATATATAGTGAAACAGTGTAAACTTTTATCCCCTATATTTGTGAGGTGGACTCTTTCTGCTTCGAATTCTAAACAGTCACTTGTAATGTACCAGTTAACTGTGACAACAAACTCCTAAGGGGTGGTAGGATTTAGACTTTCAGATTCCAGACGACTGTTGTGTTAAGTTCAGGTATACTAGTATATCAAGGTTTGTCTGTTTGGTTTAACAGCTCACCAACTCATTTTAGGTCATATGGTGCCGAAACGGAAAGTTGATTTTGGCTAACCTTAAAAACAACAAGGCTTTTTTTTCCCTTGGTTTAGTTTGATTCACTTAGACAATGTTAATGTCATCAGGCAACTTTCCAGCTATAACCATTGGACAGATATGCAAAGATATCTATTTATATTTTTTACCAATCACATACAGGCACCTAATAGTGCTTCGAACTTTGTAGGAAAAATGATTCAGAAACAATGATCTTAACAGGGAAAGCAGTCACACAAGAGAAACACTTTCAATGATTGGGAAAGATTGAGGTCTTTTTCAAAACAGTGAACAGGTGTTCTAGAATTTTAAGTGTGGTGTAACAGCATACCAACACAATTTAGGTCATACGGTGCCGAAACAGGATAGATGATATTGGCTAACTTCGGTTGTTACAAACTTGAAGCAACACAGAGGTTAAAACTACCCCACCTGCCGGAGATAAGAGATGCGTAGACACCAGTAATTTTAAGTTGCCTCTTATGATCAAGCAGGGATAAGATATGTATATATATTGTAGGAGCAGTAGTCCAGTGGTAGGACGCGCGCTTAGGGATCAAGAGGTCCCGGGTTCGAACCCCACCAGGGGCACTGCTAATTTCCTTGAGCAAGAAAATTACCTGCGATTGCTTCACTTCACCCAGGTGTAAATGGGTACCTGCGAGGGTGGTATAATTCTGTTGCGCCAAGTGTCGGCTGCACTAAGCGGAGTTAAAAGACTCCCCAGGGAGATTGATTGATAGATACCAGTAGCCCGATGACCAGGGGTAATAGCTGTAAAGTCGGTGAACGTGCGTAAGCATGAAACTTAGACTATAAAATGCAATTACTTTTACTTTTTACTTTTATAAGTCTCCTACAAGAATAGTGCAAATCTATATGGGACAATTAGCATGGTTTGCGATGAGCAAAATGTCGAAATTTTATAATACTGCTTTAATGAAATATTACAGTAAAGATGGACTGACACAACACCTTGCCCAGTCACATTATATTAACAATGCAATGACCAGACCTATTATTCTGGTAAGTAAAGTAGAGGAACCACTACATCAAGAGGGCAAAATATATAAATAAAATGCCTTGAAAGAATATGAAATGCAGACGTGGATATGCAATATGTTGAATTTCTTTTTTAAATTTCCTTATATAAAACATGCTAAACCACTGCAATATGGGGCAAAGTAGGGATGCTGGGGAGGGGGATAATGCTCATACTGGGGGATTAAAAAACCCCAAAACATTCCATCAGTGAGGCCAGTCCAGAATTGCCTGTATTATAGATGTTGGAAACACTTGCACAGAGATGAAATAATTAATTTTCCTTGAGTAATTTTGTTTTTAAAATAAAGTGCAATATTTTACAATATTTGTATCATTATTAACCAATCAAATCTGTTGAATGCATTTTATTTAGGCAATAAAGTTTAATATTGACTTACACTCAGATGGGCAGGAGAATAAGGGGCTTCCCCTTTAACCAAGTTTATTGCTGATACATCTAGTAACTGAAAATAACAATAAAATATTGAGTATAAATTTATATATTTTTAAAATTGTGGCTGAAATTAACTTAAGATGTGCTGAATGTGTATATATCAAAAACAGAAGACACATTTTTCCTAAAATTTTGCACTTAAAATAGCTTAAAGAACCAATATCTGAATTAAAACAGACTTATCGCACATATCTTTAAATTGTAAATAGATTATGTTTTACACATAACAAATTCTTTAAACTAATATATGTACTTATGAAATTAAACTGATTCTAATTCTGTCTTATTAAATTAAGCTTAAAGATGAATAACATTTTTTAATAACAATCAAAACATTGCTAGTGTTGGTAGAAATTATAAGATTTTTTTTTGAGTTCATATTTTGTTCTATCACCTTCTGAGGGATCAGATATTTTTTATATAATTTATTCATTCTAATTTTATTATATCTATTACATCCATATTAATATTATCATCTATTACATCCATAAATAACAATTACCATTTCAAGGGCTAATCTGTGCCCCTTTAAAGCTGCGTAATGTATAGCATTGTATCCCTGATTGTCAGAAATTCCTGGCCGAGCCTCGTGCTTCAACAGTAACTCCAGTACCCTGAAAATATATAAACACCATTCAATATATATTTGTAAGATCATTTTGATACAGTACTACCCATGGAGTATTCCTCTGAAGTTTCTTTAACAATGGTTGTTTGTTTGTTTGGTTTTACAGCGCACCAATACAGTATAGGTCATATGGAAAGATGATTTTTGGCAAACCTCAGGTGTTAAAAACACAATGGTTTGAAGAAACATATATATGTAAGCTAACTTGTATTATATGAATAAGGACTGCTAAGTGCATTGGAATTGATTCTAATCACCATTATGAGTACACCACCTATTCGTAACCCTGGCCCCTTCGACCCAAGGAAAAATGGGACAGGAATCAAACTAGAGGATGCTTTTGTAAAAAAGCGCATGTCTCCCCCACTGCTGAGAATAACTGTGAATGGAAACAGGAATGGAAATGGAGATAAGATAATGTAAATACCCGGTAGTCACTTCAATGAAGGCTGTCTATGGATGGTTTCTATTGTTAAGGTTGTATGAGAAGATGCTTCCTAAACTGTTTGTTTTTAACCAGGTATTCAATTTTGAAAATCCTGGTTATTCAATCAGCGTATGGCAGGCGGGCGTCAAACGAAATTGCACTTGATGGTCATATCATATATAGTTTCACAAATGAAATTAAATGAAATTGTGTCTGCTCCATAATTCTTCAAACCTTTAAAGGATTTTGATGATACTTGAAACAAACGTTCATATTGTCAGATTTTTTTACACTATTGAAAGACAACTCAAATTACAATGTATGTAAAATCATGATAACTGTAGTGTGTTGGGATGACTCCACTCGTTTTCACAATGAAGCCTCTCTGGTAGATACTTGAAACAAAAATTCACCACATCCAGAGAACGTGTAGAGTACATGTTTCGTATGGCTGGTTCCAAGGTCAAGGTCTACTTGACACTTGAATGTCATATCATATATAGTTTCACAAACGAAATTAAAGGAAATTGTGTCTGCTCCATAACTCTTCAATCCTTTGAAGGATTTTGATGAGTTTGAGGGCTGTAGGTCAAAAGGAACTCTAGTTATCATCCGGAAACGAGAAATTGACCAACGGTCACTGTGACCTTGACCTTTGAACTACTGACCCCAAAAACAATAGGGATCATCTGCTCAATAAGACCAATCATCCTATGAAGTTTGAGGTCTGTAGGTCTTAAGGAACTCTAGTTATCATCCGGAAACGAGAAATTGACCAACGGTCAGTGTGACCTTGACCTTTGACCTACTGACCCCAAAAACAATAGGGATCATCAGCTCTTTAAGACCAATCATCCTATGAAGTTTGAGGGCTGTAGGTCAAAAGGAACTCTAGTTATCATCCGGAAACGAGAAATTGACCAACGGTCACTGTGACCTTGACCTTTGAACTACTGACCCCAAAAACAATAGGGATCATCTGCTCAATAAGACCAATCCATCTATGAAGTTTGAGGTCTGTAGGTCTAAAGGAACTCTAGTTATCATCCGGAAACGAGAAATTGACCAACGGTCAGTGTGACCTTGACCTTTGACCTACTGACCCCAAAAACAATAGGGATCATCAGCTCTATAAGACCAATCATCCTATGAAGTTTGAGGGCTGTAGGTCAAAAGGAACTCTAGTTATCATCCGGAAACGAGAAATTGACCAACGGTCACTGTGACCTTGACCTTTGACCTACTGACCCCAAAAACAATAGGGATCATCAGCTCTATAAGACCAATCATCCTATGAAGTTTGAGGGCTGTAGGTCAAAAGGAACTCTAGTTATCGTCCGGAAACGAAGAATGGACGGACGGACTGACGGACGGACTGACGGACGGACGGACAGGGCAAAAACAATATGTCTCCCCCCAAGGTGGGGGAGACATAATTATTGTCCTTTTGTCTGTCCTCAGTCCTAATAAATAACTGGGACAGAACATTAAGGGAAAGGTCAATAAAATCATAAAATGAGGTTAATAGGAGGAAGTTTAAATTTTTTCGTTTTCATTCAAATAAAATTTCGTTCTTCAAACAACCAACTCTCACATTATTAGCAATTGATATATCTAATATTTGTTCAGGTATTTTAACTTACTTAGCATCATCATCAGCAGCGGCTGCAGCAGCAAAGTGTAATGGTGTGCAACCCGCGTGATCCTGTACATCTACTGCACTGCCCGCATTTAGCAGAGAAAATACACATCCATGGTGTACGTTTGCAGCTGCGTAATGTATAGGAAACCTGAAAAAAACAATTGTACCAGTGAAAAAATGATATTGTTCTTTTGCATGTCTATAAATGGATCTGGGGTGAAGGTGCAATACCATGATATCATTAAAGGCCCATTTTGCCCCAGTATTCCTTTTATTTTACTTCTCAAAAACTTTTTATTTTTTTGTGTCCGTTTATAGATTCAAGAAAGTTACAAATTGGCGGCCAAATACTTGAACCATCTATTGCTGCTGGTGTGTTCAATAATAGTGATTTACAATTTTGTATTGAAGTCGAAATTTGCCCTTTTTAAGGAAGAAAATATTTATTTGTTTCTGAGGAATAATGTGCCTTTAAATTATTGTTGTACCCCTGGTTATTTTTTTTACCTGTTTCTACCATCTCTCTAAAGAGAACTTAAAACATAACTAGTACAAATTCATTCTGTAAGCTAGAACCATCAATACATGGACACAACAGTTGGACAAAAAATTACATGTTAACCTGTTTAAATATGAACTAATGTTGACCTTCAAGGTCAAAATTTTAAGATTTTAGAAAATTTTGCCATAATTCCTATTGATAAATGCCACTTTAGTGACTAACTTGCTGACAATAAAATGTGACCATACCTTCCGGCTGTGTCCTCTTGATTAACATTGGCTCCCCCTTTTATCAGCATCTCAACATTGTCAATCTTCCTGTAAAACAATATAAAACTCCTTTAATTAGCATACAAAATGAACAGCTTTCAAATTCATTAATTGATGAGATCTTTTGTATTGGAGTTTTGTATTAAATCTGCTTAAATGGACATTTTCATATTCCAAATTTTAAGGATATGAACATTTTGAGCTAGTCAGCCAACAGTATATATAGAATAACATACCCACTAAATACAGCTTGATTATTCTGCTACTTACCCACTATATAAGCTGAACTTACCCACTTAATACAGCTTAATTATTCTAATACATAAAACATTTACTTACCCACTACATGTAGCTGAACTTACCCACTTAATACAGCTCAACTTACCCATTACATATGTACAGACTCAATCGTACCGAGTCTGCAATTTTCATGTAATTTTGCCATTTTTAATGCTTCCCAGGGATCACTTTATTTCAGATATTTAACTAACCTACTATAAACATGAAGACCTTTACTTACCCACTACAAGCAGCAGCATGAAGGCAGGTTCTACCACAGTCATCAGGGACGTTAAGATCTAATTCAGGCATCACAGATAGTAATTTTCTAACACAGTCCATATGACCGTACAGGGCCGCTACATGTATTGCCATCATCCCGTGTACACCACGTCTATAATATAATATTAGTACATTTTAAAATAACCTGCCAAAAACATCACCAAATAGACATTACTATCTAACATTCTCAGGGTTTTTATTTTTATCTGAGGCAACAGATGCGCCAATGAAAAAGGATTTGGCCAAGGGTCTAGGGGATATTTTAATCTAAAAGCTGAAAATATGTCCAATTTTAACAGCATTTCAACCGATGATATGGATCATCAATTGGTTAATAATGAAAACCCTGCATTCTCTTTCCTGTTTATATTTTGAACGCTCCAAATCATTTTTTAATAATAGAATAATCAGGGTTGTAGTTATTTTTGCATAAAATATTTCACACTATTATCTTCTTTCTTAAAACTGAAAAACAGACCTATTTCAAATAATCAATTTTTCCCAAAATGGGGACCATGATTATTCAAATTCATTAAAATAATGTTGTTAAAACCTGATTTTTACCAACAAACAACCTTGTTTCACAACTTTTTTTTGTGTGTTAGGTTTTACATCACACCAACACTGCATAGGTCATATGGCAACTCTCAAGCTTTACTGGTAGAGGAAGATCTTGGGTGCCATTCCATGCATTATTTCATGCATTAATGGGCACCTGAGTAGAACCTCATACACCTTGTTAGCTAGCTGGATAGCTTCCTTGAATGAAAGAATCCAAGGTCAGAATTTAAACCCACAACAGTGAGAGGCAAGGGGTTTAACACATCAACGACCTTAACATCTTGGCCATGGACCCGTTCTTTTCATGTCTAAAAGATTTCCCCACTGGCCTGATCTGAATCTCTTCCAAAGAAAGAGTGAAAAATCACTACTAGTTTAACTTGATACCCCTGACCAACTTACCTTGTTGGATCAGACCCGTTTTCTAGCAAGGTATTAATCAGTAATTCGTGACCGTATCTGGCAGCTATGTGGAGTGGCGTGTTCCCCACTTTATCACAGCAATCAACCTGAGCACCTGTCAAATGTAATAAACATTATTAATATGATATAGCTGTATAACTATATGTACCAAATAAAGCATATATACTTCTTTGTTTAGCATTGTAATAGCAAGATGTAAAACTTTGAAACATAAAATCAAGGTTAAAATTAAAATGTTATAACAGACGGATGGTCAGTTTCTCTTTTTAATGAATGTCTAATCTTGGAGCTTCTGTATGGTAAGTAAATTAAGTTTCAGTTAAAAAAAAAAAAATCACTCTATTTTTTCAATATTTTTACAGCCAATTAAAAAAATGTTTGTTCCATATGATATTTGGTCAAGTGCCTGTTTTCGTTTGTTTTGTTTTTTTCCCTTAGAATTTCAATTCAAATAATGTTAATTGTCTTAAATAAGAGTCTAAATTAATGATTTTTTTTTCTCTGGATCATAGCGAAAGAATTGCACAAAAAGTATATCATCAATATTATAGCTGTAACAAGTATATCGAATATTTGCGGTTCAGACCTTTACAATACAGGGGTATCCATTAGTCCTAAGATCACTGGTTCACAATTCAAACCAATGTTAACTAGACCTATCACTGAAGGTGATTAATACCCCCACCAACAACTTTGACTTTTTGAAAAAAAAGTAGTCTGAAGAAAAATTTGAACACAAACTATCAACTGTGTACAAAGAAATATTTCAATTAATTGTAATCGCAACTGGGGTCTCGAAATAAGCTTGCTATACACCAAGTTTGATTACAATATCTCATTCCTAACTCTAGTTATTGTCAGGAAACCATTTTTACTATTTTTAGTAACACTGTAACAGTGACCTTGACCCTAGGGGGTCCAAATGCAATACCAACCCAGGTCTTCATATAAGCTTCCTATACACCAAATAAGATTACAATATCTCATTCCTAACTCTAGTTATTGTCCGAAAACCATTTTTCGTAACGGTGACCTTGACCTTGACCCAAGGGGGCCCAAATGCAATACCAACCAAAGTCTTCATATAGGCTTGCTATACGCCAAGTTTGATAACAATATCTCATTCCTAACTCTTGTTATTGTCCGGAAACCATTTTCTATTTTTAGTAACACTGTAACGGTGACCTTGACCCTAGGGGGTCCAAATGCAATACCAACCCAGGTCTTCATATAAGCTTCCTTTACACCAAATTAGATTACAATATCTCATTCCTAACTCTAGTTATTGTCTGGAAACCATTTGTCTATTTTTCCTAATGGTGACCTTGACCTTGACCCCAGGGGGTCCAAATGCAATACCAACCCAGGTCTTCATATAAGCTTGCTATACACCAAGTTTGATTACAATATGTCATTCCTAAGTCAAGTTATTGTCCGGAAACCATTTTTCTATTTTTAGTAACAGTGACCTTGACCTTGACTCCAGAGAACCCAAATGCAATACCAACCCAGGTCTTCATATAAGCTTGCTATACGCCAAGTTTGATAACAATATCTCATTCCTAACTCTCGTTATTGTCCGGAAACCATTTTTCTATTTTTAGTAACGGTGACCTTGACCTTGACCCCAGGGGGTCCAAATGCAATACCAACCGGAGTTTCCACATAAGGTTGCTATATACCAAGTTTGATTACAATACCTCATTCTAAACTCTAGTTATCGTCCGGAAACCATGATGTGGACCGACCGCCGGACCAACCGACCGACCGACGGACCGACCGACCGACAAGCTGACTCCTATATACCCCCCCTAAACTTCGTTTGTGGGGGTATAATAACTTATTTTATAAAACTCTTCAATTATTGCATAAAAAACTTCAGAAAAAACTATCATTTCAGTGTTAAGCTTAATCTTGTTTACATTTCACACGCATATACATTTGTACCCTGTTCTAAAACATTTACTTTCAGCTAAACTTCATATTCATACCTGTTGTTCATACCTGTTGTTACAGGAATAATGTAGAACTCATTTTTTACATGTACTTTTAATTTTTCATTACAAGTGTATTTTAAACAACTTTTTTTTTTAATTTCATTGGATATAACTACAATTAGATGATTCAAGGTAACTGGTTTGTGAACTGTCAGGTCTCAATCATGGACTGAATTGGAGTGCACCTGGCTAGCAATACACAGTTCATAAATCCTGGCAAACAATCAAAAACCTACCCTAGGGCCTTCAGTACAAATAATTTCTCTCCCAAAGTAAAAACTCCAATTCAGTTCACTAATAGTCACATAATGAAAACATTAGTTATCTGTTTTTTAGTATTCATTACCAAGGTAACCCTTAAACCAAATTTCATTTGCACAGCAAATTTCATAATCTGCATCAAGAAACCTAAATCTAATTCCAGCCTGCATCACTTAAAATCTATAGAGACTACTTTTCCCCATAACCTCTCTAATCAGTGAATATCTATCCTAATTTCTAAAATTTCTTTATTTATATCCCAAATTTTTTCCCTCTTCCAAAAATATACAGATTTCCAGCTCCTACCCGTAAAATAACAAAAAAAAATCTGTTCCAAAATGCTTTTTATAGAAAAAATCCCAGAACTAAGAATTTTACTATGATTTTTTCATATGTTAACTGTCATGTCTTTTAATGACCTTGATATCAATGGTATTATTCTTTATTTTTTTATGAATAATTACTGAATCTATCAACAATGTTGGTCATTCATTTAACTTCAGAGACCGAAAATTCCACTTGTCGTAATTACGAGTAGAATTTAAGAGAATTCAAAGCAGGACTAGTAGAACAATGTTGTCTGCACATTGGATTTAGAAGCTACTTGTTCTGCAGGACAAGTGACTCTGAAAATATTTTTCTATGGCTGAACTTCTTAAGCACGATAAGCTGTATACACCAAAGAAAACAAGATATGTTTGTAAAACATGTATGCCCCCTATCTGCAGCCAATTAGTCATGTGATAAGGTTATTATGCATGACTTCTGACCCAGTGATCAAACAATTAATAAGGGTTATCAAGTATCTACTGGTCATGACCTTAACCTTTGACCCCTTGACCCAAAACTCAATAGGGGTCATCTGCTGGTCACGACCAAGTCATCATACAAAGTTTGAAGTTCCTAGGCCTAAGCGTTTTTTAGTTAATTGATCGGAAACCGTTTTTTACCTACAAGGTCAATGTGACCTTGACCTTTGACCCTTGACCCAAAATCAATAGGTCATCTGCTGGTCATGACCAATCACCATACCAAGTTTTGAAGTTCCTAGGCCTAAGGGTTTTCTTTAGTTATTGATCGGAAAACCGTTTAACATACAAGGTCAATGTGACCTTGACCTTTGACCCAAAATCAATAGGGGTCATCTGCTGGTCATTGACAATCACCAATGCCAAGTTTGAAGTTCCTAGGCCGAAGCGTTCTTTAGTTATTGATCAGAAACCCTTTTTACTTACAAGGTCAATGTGACCTTGACTTTTGACCGCCTTGATCCCAAAATCAATAGGGGTAATCTGCTGGTCATGACAAATCACCATACCCAAGTTTGAAGTTCCTAGGCCTAAGCGTTCTTAAGTTTTTTGATCTGAAAACCGTTTTTTTACTTACAAGGTCAATGTGACCTTGACCTTTGACCCCCTTGACCCAAAACTCAATAGGGGTCATCTGCTGGTCATGACCAATCATCATACAAAGTTTGAAGTTCCTAGGCCAAGCCTTTTTAGTTAATTGATCGGAAACCATTTTTACCTACAAGGGTCAATGTGACCTTGACCTTTGACCCGCTTGACCCCAAAATCAATAGGTCATCTGCTGGTCATGACCAATCACCATACCAAGTTTGAAGTTCCTAAGCCTAAGGGTTCTTAAGTTATTGATTGTAAAGCATTTTTTTTACCTACAAGGTCAATGTGACCTTGCCCATTGACCCTTAACCCCATAATCAATAGGGGTCATCTGCTGGTCATGACCAATCACCATACCAAGTTTGAAGTCCCTGGGCCTAAGGTTCTTTAGTTATTGATCGGAAACCGTTTTTAACCTAAGAGGTCAATGTTGACCTTGACCTTTGACCCTTGACCCCAAAAATCAATGGGGGTCATCTACTGATCATGACCAATCACCATATCAAGTTTTGAAGTTCCTAGGCCTAAGGGTTTCTTTTTGTTATTGATCGGAAACCGTTTTTACCTACAAGGTCAATGTGACCTTGACCTTTGACCCCCCCCCCCAAAATCAATAGGGGTCATCTGCTGGTCATAACCAATCACCATACCAAGTTTGAAAGTTCCTAGGCCTAAGGGTTTTTTGTTTATTGGTCAGAAACCGTTTTTTTACCCAAGAGGTCAATGTGAACCTTGACCTTTGACCCCTTGACCCCAAAATCAAATAGGGGTCATTCTACTGATCATGACCAATCACCATACCAAAGTTTGAAGTTCCTAGGCCTTAAAGTTTCTTTAGTTATTGATCAGAAACCGTTTTTGCCTACAAAGTCAATGTGACCTTGACCTTTGACCCCTTGACCCCAAAATCAATAGGGATCATCTACTGATCAATGACCAATCACCATACCAAGTTTGAAGTTCCTAGGCCTTAAGGTTCTTTAGTTATTGATCGGAAACCGTTTTTTTTGCCTTCAAGGTCAATGTGACCTTGACCTTTGACCCCTTGACCCAAATCATAGGGAGTCATCTACTGATCATGACCAATCACCATACCAAGTTTTGAAGTTCCTAGGCCTTAAGGTTCTTTAGTTATTGATCGGAAACCGTTTTTGCTTACAAGGTCAATGTGACCTTGACCTTTGACCCTTGACCCCAAAATCAATAGGGGTCATCTACTGGTCATGAACCAATCACCATACCAAGTTTGAAGTTCCTAGGCCTAAGGGTTCTTTAGTTATCACTCGGAAACCATTTGGGTCTACGGACCGACGGACCGACAGACCGACGGACCGACAAGTGCAAAGCAATATAACCCCTTTTCTTCGAAAAAATGGGGGCATAATCATGAATGAATCTTATTTGTTGGTAAATGTAATGTACTAATGCTTTAAATGTAATTTTACAAAATAATTTCAACCGAATTAAAAAAAAAGTACATCTAACTTTACAGCATTATGTTGAAATAAATAAACTTGTAAAAATTATAATGTATAATTAAGCAATGAAAATAAATAAGAAACCAAATAATGCACAAATTTTTGTAAACTAAATATTAAACTTAAACTTGAAATGAGTATAATACAATAATCTCCATCAAAATATCAACCCCATACCCTGCTGGAACCAAAAATGATTAACCCTTGCCACACCAGTATAGAGCCAGGCCAGCCAGTACGTTAAGCCAGTGTAGCCTGTACATTAGGCCAGCCTAGCCTGAACATTTAGGCCAGTCTAGCCTGTACATTAGGCCAGTCTAGCCTGTACATCAAGGCCAGCTGAACATCAGTGCAGTCTGACCAGGCCTCTATACTACAAGTGCTGATTGACAAGGCTCTACATACAGTTGGCTCACTAAATTAAAATTTTCATTCTGACATCCCCACAATTGAAAATGGACAGTTCTAAAAATAGAAGCTGGACAGTCCATTAAAAAATTCCAGCATGTTGGGTTTAATCACAGTATACACATGATTGTGCAACATGCATATGTCACCATTCAATCATGCATTCATAACAACCAAAATAAATAGTTCTTATCCGGAACCCCGGCAAATATTGGATTTCCCCTTTATATAAAATCACAGAATACAAACAAACTTTTTACCATTTATTAATTTATAACTTCACAGTGTACTACCATTCACAACAGTGATCATGCACTGTTATTATTATTAATATCTTTTTCGAATTGTAACTGTAAAAGCTTTGTTCCCTGATAAGATGGGAAAACCCCAATATTTTCCGAGTTCCGGCATATATCTTTTATTCTACTATGTACTAGGAGGAAAATCAAATTCCTACATGACTCATGCTAGAGAAGATACCATATGTACCCTAAACCATGATATATTTCCTAACATCTGACAGCAAACCTGTGGCCAAAATAATAAAAAGGTTTCCATAAAATTTTTATTAAAATATTTTCTTATTTTTTCCAGTAATTTATCGAAATCAATCATTTAACCCTATTAGACCACAAAAATTTGTTTTTTTATAAATTTTATAAAAAAATCCCTAAATTCACAAAAAAATCATTTTTCCCGACAATTCTTAAAAATAGTTTTTGAATTCTAAAATTCACAAAAATTACTCAATTTTCTAAAAAAAAATTCTCAAATAATAATTTATATTTTCCGCATAGATTTCAAAAGAATTCCACTCTCCCTCAAAAAAATTTCTTTTTTTTTACTATTGTCATTTTCCAAAAAGGCTATTTTTAAAACCTCAATGTGCCGTTTAAAGTGTAGTTATTAACTCAATGGGTGATCGGTCAAATTGATAAATGATGCATATTATGGTATTGAAACAGACTGAGTCAAGTGAAGTTAATAATACTTAATGTTATTTTAATTTTTAATAATTATTTTTACTCATATAATATTCCTTTTATTAATATATCAAAGATGCTTAGTAAATGCATCAATGATCCTAAATTATGCATAAATACCCTAAATTATTGTATACCTAAATGCATTAATGTGCCTATACCAAATGAATTAACAATGCTAAATCAATTGCTTTAATGTACATAAATTATTGCATTAATGTACCTGAATTAATGCATAAATGTAACCCTAAATACATTCATGAATGTGCCTAAAATATTGCATTAATGTCTCCAACTTAATGATTTAACTAAGTCTAAATCAAATGCATTAACATGCCCACATCATTGCTTTAAGTTAAATGTGCCTCAGTTAAGTTTAAAATGTGTCTATGTTACTGCTTTAAACAGTTATTTTTGTGACAAAAAAATGCAAAATTCATACAAGCTAAAGCCACAGTTTAGTGAGGATAAGTTACCATGGAAACACTTTTAAGTTGATTGAATTCTATTAACTGATAGACTGTCGAATTTAATCGTCTGATTTTTTTTGTATTCAAGAAAATAGCTTACAAGTCTTACAATTTCCATTTCAAACGGGATTAAACTTGTATATATTTGGAAAAATAATAAAATTCCCTACTTCAGTTGATATAGGGAACAAAAATAAAACCATCATCTACTTCAGTAGATAAAGGTGACAAAATAAATCCAATTATTTGAGAATCATCTTAGATACAGTTATAGATAAATCCTTGTAAAAGATAAATACTTTTAAGTTTCCTGCAGATTTAGAAAATTTTCATCAAATTTGTTGTCTCCATAAAATGAAAATGTATCAAGTAGGAAAATATTTTTAACCCATTACTTCATGAGCATTTTGTGAAAAATGGCTGTTTTCATTGAAAAGTCTCCCGTTACAAGTTCAAATTGCTATAATACTATAAAAACTGCTTCAACACTAATCAAACTTGGCACAAATGTTGACTGGACCATTGCACTTGCAACAACATGCTCAGCTTAAATTTTTTGTTACCATGGCAACGAGGGGACATCTCAAAATTGCCAAAAAATCACTATTTTTGCCTGTTGATTTTTTCCATCAAAATTGATTTCAAAGTGCTGCAAACTTCTCAATGGATTGAGATAGAGTCAAATGCTTTTCAGCGTTGGGTTTTTC